>NC_057814.1:487496481-487693626 GCF_018294505.1 Triticum aestivum | reverse complement strand
CTTGGAGGAAGGGCCAAGGCTGCGCCCCCCTCTCCCTTGGCCCTATATATAGTGGGGGGGGAGGGCAGCAATATCCAAGCCCTGGCGCCTCCCTCTCCCTCCCGTGACACCTCTTCCTCCCCGCTTGCGCTTGGCGAAGCCCTGCCGGGATCCCGCTACTTCCACCACCACGCCGTCGTGCTGCTGGATCTCCATCAACCTCTCCTCCCCCCTTGCTGGATCAAGAAGGAGGAGACGTCGCTGCTCCGTACGTGTGTTGAACGCGGAGGTGCCGTCCGTTCGGCGCTAGGATCATCGGTGATTTGGATCACGACGAGTATGACTCCATCAACCCCGTTCTCTTGAACGCTTCCGCTCGCGATCTACAAGGGTATGTAGATGCACTCCCCTTCCCCTCATTGCTAGATTACTCCATAGATTGATCTTGGTGATGCGTAGAAAATTTTGAATTTCTGCTACGTTCCCCAATAGAAATTTGGTGTCAGACGGGGCTCGTTGATAGAGTAGGAGCATTCCGTACTAGTACTACTCCTACTAGTACCAAGTTTGTACTCCTAATACTATATTACTAGTACTACCACTATACAACTAGTAGGTACGTGCCCGACACAACATCGTAGGAACAAAAAACAGGAAGATCTTGTTTTGGGTGATTTATCTTTTTTTTCAATCAACGTAGTATGAATAATATGATGTGGGGGGCACCCATGAAGCTTATGTGGCTTGGTTGCATGGCTACGGAAGGTTAGAGAAAAATAAATAGATAATGTGTTTAGAGTGCACTCCACTAAATAGATATACTTTGGATCCATTGCAACGGACCGACACATCTATATCTATACCCCCTATATAGTGTGTGAAAAACTTTGAAAGTTGGTCGTTGGATGAAGCCAATCCGACGGTACAAAGATGGAAAATCTGAGCACTACTAGCCGTTGGATATCATCCACCAGATTCTGCCACATGTATAATCTAGAAGACTCCATGGTTGAACTTAATTCATGACTAACTTTGCCACAACTAAGCTTAGGCAAAGTTATTAGTTCTTCAAAATGAGAGCCACAAGTTGGCAAGCCTAAGGGAATCTTGCCACATTTTTTGTGTGTATGTCATGTGGGGCCTTAGTGTGGCTTGCCTAAGGTGTGGCTTGAACCAAACACTAACCTAAGTTAATCAAACTTGCCTAACCTTACATTCCACCAGATTTTGCCACATGTTACAATCCAGAAAGCTCCACATGTAGAAGCATAATGCACAAACCACCAGAATCTCATGCGTGCAATGCACGTGTACCTTACTAGTACTAGTTGGTAGTAGTAAGAAACAAATTCCAGTTTTGGCACGAGCTCGTACTGCGGGAGCACCACAAGGCCTGCCGCATGAGTTACATTTCCCTCTCGGGGCCCACGGGACCGAACTTCAGTGGCTTAGTGCCCGACCTATGAGTCAATGACATGCGGACCTTAAATGCGGCTGGCCCACATGTCATTCTCATGGTGGTGGCGTGGTTCGCGACTCACTCGTTCGAGATGAACCGGCCGATGGTGGCGTGGCCGTGGCGAGGGTGCCACAGCTGGGCGTCGGGGCGTTACGAGGCGTAGATGGCCACACCGGCGGGTACTACCTGTAGTACATAAGTACTCCAGCTGAGGATTGATGACCGGGACGAAATGTGTCACAGCCGCTGGATGAAAATTCGATGGTGCGGGAGTACGGATCGGAGCACAGCAGCGGAGCACGCAAACCGCGTCCAATCGGGTGTGTCTGTGGTAGAAAGTTGATGGTCGCCGTAGTTCAGCTGGCCCGCATGTCATGCACACAAAGGCAGAGGAGCGGTGGGGCCGAGAGGGATGAGGGGCACGTCGGGGGGATGAGGATCCCCTGACGCGAACAATCCTACCATTCTGTCACTGACATGTGGGACCCATAAGCGTGGGTCCCACCTGTCAGCGAAGGAAAGACAGGGCAAGGCAGTGATAGCCACGTCAGAGGATCCATGTGCACGTCGGGGGACGTCGTGCCGTGGGTTGGAGCGGCGTCGTGGGAATCACGTGTGGGTGTGGCAGTGGTAGAAACAAGAAACGTGATGCTCGCCGTGGTTCAACTTCCATGGACAAGCTGTCATGTCTGCTGACACATGTATATCAAAACTAGAGTGTTTATATTTCAAGCACGTGAACAAGTATTATTCTACTACTTTGGATCCATTGCAACGCACGGGCCAGCACATTGGTAGTAGTAGTGTCCATCTCTATCTCTAGAGGCCTTCCCTCGTTCATCCTTTTCTCTCACAAGATAAACTACTCATACAAATGCATCTTGATGTTCCGTGGAACGCACGAGGATGTTTCCTTGGGGGTCTCTCCAGCGCGGCGTGGCCATAGTTGCAAGTTGACGCCCCTTGAGATGCCGACGTTAAGGGGCACTCGGATTTCCTCCGATGAGCAGGTAAGATGAGTTTGATCACGTAGTAAATGCATTCTAAAGACTACTTCCGTGTCCATTTCCTAATTCTCCCCCTGCCCGCTGTTTCACAGGTTAGGCTCGGTGCGAGTGGAGATTGGCTTGCATATGTACGGGAGGGTACCAACATCAATTTGCACAACATTTACAACGGTGACACCGTTCCCATAGACCTTTGTCCAACATTGAGATCAGCCATGCAACGGGCCACCGCATGAATTGGTACGATGGAACTACGGTGAGATTGAATAAGATAGCACGAACCTTGCACATGGCGGTCAAAGGCGGACCATGCTGTCTGCGGCCGATTTGTTGCCGTACGAGTAGGAAGACGCTGTGCTCCTTTCTAACCGCATCTTCGCGGTGACAAACCAGGGGACTTATTTTGTATGGGACATATCCTACGATATACTCCCTCTCTCCCAGTTTATTTGTTTTGAATCTTTTCGTTTTATAAGTTTCAAATTCAAATTTAGAGCTCGCCATCACATGTTGAGATTACAATGTCCATTAAATCGTTGCGTGCATGTATAGTAAAGAAACAAATCTCGAGTTTGCCACGAGTTCGTGCTGCAGGAGCACCACAAGCCCTGGCGCAGGAGTTACATTTCCCTCTCAGGGCCGTCGGACTGAGCTTCAGCGCCTTACTACACCTACCTTTGAGTCAATAACATGTGGACCCGATAGGTGACTGGTCCACATGTAATGCTCCCGTAGGCAGAAGGGCAGTGGGGCCAAGAGGGGTGAGCCACAGGTCGGGGGACGTGTGGTTTCATGGGTTCGAGCGGCGTCGTGGGAATCGCGGATGGCTGTGGTAGAAACTTGATGCTCGCCGCATTTTAGATGGCCCACATGTCATGCACACAAAGGCAGAGGGGCGGTGCGGCCGAGAGGGGTGAGGCGCACGTCGGGGGGCGTGGTGCCGTGGGTTGGAGAGGCGTCGTGGGAATCGCGAGATGAAACGTGATGGCCGCCATAGTTGAACTTCCATGGACAAGCTGTCATGTCTACGGACACATGCACTGCATACCGATCACTGGAAGGAGTAGCAGAGAAAGCTATATATGCGGATAAATAGTTCCTTATAGTCAAGCGGACCCACGCTACTACTCTGTTCCAAAGACATGCACACCATCGAAATAGTCCATCTATATCAATATACACCGAGAGGGAATAATTTTTTTACAAGAGAGGAAATAGTTCATCCATCCATAATGCCCTCCTGCTGGTGCAGCCTTTTCTTCTTCTTCTTCTTCTTCTTCTTCTTCTTCTTCTCATTCTCTGTGGGAGACGGCTTCACAACAAGCTCTTTGGACCTTGCAGCTATCTCGAAACTCACACGGGCATCGAGGGCAGCATATTTTATCCGCTCGTACGTCAAGGGATAATTCTCCCATCCAGACGACCTTAATGCCACCGTCTCGTCACCCTTCTAAAGATTTGTACCGAGCACAAAGTTTGCTATGTCGAATAGGGATGGTGTCTGTTTATCACAATCTTCTACAGGAATTTTGATTCTGGTTTGTAGGTCAGCGATGCTTTTCAAATCAAGGTTGTACGGCTCCAGCTTCTGTTTGTCCCCTTCGATGGCTGCCCCACAGAAGTATACGTACTCCCGAGACAAGAAATCATGAAGCTCACCTGGTATGGAGGGCGAGTGTATGATGTGGTACACCAAAACATCATCTTCGAGGCACAGCTGAAGGACGGCGGCGCGCTGGATCTTCCCAGGGGCACGCTCCGTGTACTCCGCGTCGAGACCGATGACCCTCGTCTCTACCTTTTCGAGGGAGTTGGATACATTGTTGATCCACTGACGAACAACCCTTGGGTTGTCGGTGACGGTGGCAACTATGCGCATCGAGCCTTCGACGAGGACATGTTGGACGCTAATAACCTGCATCTCGATCTCCTTCGCCATTTGGAACCGCTGGAACGGAGGGCTATGGTTTGGAGAATTAGGATTAGATGGCTAGTCTAACTGAAGTAGTAGATGATTATTTAAAGAGGTTAAAACAATGTGAACGCAGTGAGGTTTGGATGCAAATGAAGACGAAGGGGAGGTGAATAAGCCGAGGAGAATCGGTTCCCGATGGAGAAGTAAATGGGAGAAGTGGTGTGCAGGCAGTTGATTAGACGGCTAGGTAGACTAAACGAAAAGGCTATGCGGGTAGACTGATGAGTCGTACCTGTTCGTGTACGTGCCCATCCTTCCTGATAGGTGGGACCTATGCAAACAGATAAAAAAATGTGTCGTAGTTTTTTTTGAGCGCGTGAGTGGGAGACACAACATTCTCTGGTTAAGGAATACTCCCTCCGTTTAGGTGAGTATAAGTCACCTTATGAAAATCAGGTTTTCCCAAAACCTTTAGGCGTGGAGCATTAACTTCCTGCTCGATCCCCTCCCAGCCTCGTTAGCCAGAGTTCTCTTCCTCTGCTGCCGCGTTCTACCTTTCCGTTTTTCCTCTTCTCAAGTGTGGAACGATCTACATGCCGTCCTTGATGCACCAGAACGACCACTGCATGCATCGCGTCAGGGCATTGATTGGGCATGCACGAGAATTTGGTTCTGCTCGCAATATGGATGATACCTGAACGATGAAGTGAACAGGCATGCTAGCACGGGAGACCTATTTCCGCTATACAATACTGGAGTACTCATGTTCCTACTAGTAGTAGTAGTACAACTGTGGTACACTTGATGGTCAAAATACTATTCATCCGATCCTCACAGTGAAGTGACAACACCCTGCGCCTGACACTAGTCCAGGCGGCGTGTTCGGGTTACCAAAGTCAGCCTCACCCTGTGCACTGTGCAGTCTGTCACCGCCGCTGTACAGCACATTGGCGCCTCGCCTCGTCTCCCTCTCCGCTCCCATAGCACCACTCCATCTCCATCTCCTTCTCCGTCTCCGTCTCCGTCTCCATCTCACTGTGCCCCCGTGTACCGTCGCCTCACTCGCCTCCCCCAGTACCACTATTCCCTCGCTAGCCGCTCCAGCACCGACATCCTTCTCCCCCGTAAATCAAGCCCCCTTCCAAACTCCACCATGGCCGAACGCGAACCGCGCAGCATCCATATGAGCCGCGATTGGAGCAATCTCCCCAGTGACATCCTCGACCTCTGTTGTTCGTGTATGGATATGTTGAGCGCCCTGCGGCTGGCTGCATGCTCGGGGGACATGCACACGGCCATCGTCGAAGCGAGGCCTAAGCTTTTCAAGACACCCTGCTTGCTGCTATCTGGTCTTGCGAGATTGGCTCACCATGATACGGAGGCGTGCATGATGCCCCTCGACTTCAATCCGATCTCCATTAGCCGACACTTCTTTGCAGGTATGTAGTGGGTCGCCGTACATCATTTCCCTCGACATCGATCCGGTCACGATCACCCGAAACTTCTTGGCAGGTATGTACTGGGTCGGCATGAACTCCCACTGGATGGCTGCCTTCAGAGAAGATGGTAAAAAGTTGGTGCTCGTGAACTTCCAGACCTCCCATGAGATTATCCTTCCTCCGTTGGATTATATAGAGTATTACCATCACGGTCCAAGTCATCTAGATTACTACGTCAGTTGGACGGACCTTGTTTTGCAGAAGATTGTAATCTGCCAAGTGCCCACATGACATGCGAATTACGTAGACTTCAAGCTAATTGCCTTGTTCGACCGCGGACTCGCCTATCTTTACGCTGGTGCCTTCTTTAGCTGGAGACAACTCGACTCGCAGTGGATCATCGTCAAAGCTGATACACACTTCTGTGATGCTATTGAACACAATGGCATCATATACGCGATCGACAAAGCAGATGGCACCATGTATTGCTGGGACGGCGCGTGTAAGTTGTTTCCGTCTCATGTTAATGATGACGCCATGACACTGTTTGAACTTTTTGTGATGATTGGCATATCCCTGTTTGAGCAGAATTTGAGTAGAACTATGGAAATGTATTAGAGACGCCGTAAATTAGCTATATTAGGAATGAGTTAATTCATGCGATTGTGACCATGTCATTACAGCCAATTTGTACCCTGAATAATCAAACGGTTAGGAATATATGGATATTATCCTTATTTTACAGTAATCTATATACTACTACTAAATACGAGTGTGTATCAATGGCCATGTTAGTTTCCTCATTTTCATGATGTAGAAACATGCACCACACTGCTGGTTTCATCTAACCATACATTAGGGAAGTAAATGTGCATATGGAGAACTCTATATTTGGAAGTAGTGAAATCCTGCAATGCTTACCATGTGTACATACCTATATTCGCCATTCAGCAATCAATGGCTAGAATAACATCCTCACAAAATTTTTGCCCACAGAACACGAGTATATAACAATGCATGGTCTGTTAGTTACCTTGAAGAATTTGTTTGTGAGGACAGAACATGATTACTCCCTCCGTTCCCAAATATTTGTCTTTCTAGAGATTTTAACAAGTGACTACATACGGAGCAAAATGAGTGAATCTACACTCTAAAATATGTCTACATACATCCGTATGTTGTGTCTATTTGAAATGCCTAGAAAGACAAATATTTGGGAACGGAGGGAGTACATAGCATGCATGACAAGGTAGTTTACTGTGAAGAATCGATTGCGAGATAACATGAGTATAACCATGCATGGCACTTCTATATTTTCGAACCTAGTATACATTTCCCTGTATTTTCCTCCCAGTTCCAACAGGGACATATCAATGCTGTTTCTTGCATTATCCTACTCATACTCTGAACAATGCAGATCTTACATTAACAATGCCTGTCCTTTTTGATATGATGCAGTGTCCCTACAGTTACTGCCCTTTGTAATCACACCACCTTTGCCAAAAACAGGGAAGCACAACTAGTTCCTCGCTCGATCAGACGACAGCAAAAGACTGATGATCATTCGGACACATGAGCCGGAAAAGTTATATTGCAAAAACCCCACTATATACAAGCACCGTGTAATACGTGAGTATCCGGACAGTGGCTGTTACGCTATGAGAAGGATACCAGCTTGTTGGGGCCTTTAGGATTTTTTAGTTGGAGGCGGGTAAACAGCCTTGGTTCACACTCTCTGTTTCTCGGACTCAATTATCCGATTAACCAGGAGATCACCGTTGGCAAGGACCTTGATGGCAGAGAGGCTCTATTTGCTATGGAAAACTGTGTCTACACGGCGAGCCCTAGGAGTTTGGGAGCAAACTCCCCTAATTGTCAACGATACAGCCTGCAGCCAAAAGAAGGTGAGAATGACAAAGGCATCCGGATTAACTTTGATCCTTGGATGTCTCAATTACGACAGGCAGTGATGTGGTTCAAGCCTTCAGGTTGGTAGGTAATTGGGCTGTTGCATCGAAAGGGTGGAGTACTGGTGTCTCCGGATCACTGGTCGCTGAAGCGGGGCTGCAAATTATGATGGTGTTGGATCATCTCTTCGAATGACTTTGTTGTCTTTGCTGCTGGTTCTGGATGGGTAGTTCTTTCTTTTGTTATGCATATTCCTTGTCATTTGGTCATCCTCGTCTATGTCACTCTTACTATGTAATAGTTGCTTCTGTTTAGAATGTCATTCTCGTCTGGATCACGAGAGTCTGAGCGCTGCAGATGGGTGCATTTTGGTGGTGTAGCAAGACTTCTTATGAACTATCATGTCTTGCTGTTTATGTCAGTAGTAGTCACTAGTCAGTGTTTGAATGTTGTATATATCGTTGTTTCGAACTGTTTATTGTCTCGAACTACTGGTGGGCTAAATGAGGGCATCACCATTCTCCAGTGTTCAGAGTATATCTCCTTTTTTCAAGTTATATAATTTGAGCTCAGTGTCTTTTCGATGATGTACACTTGTTTGGGCCAGTGAGGTGTCGTTGAATATGGGCCGAGTAGTAACGTAATGCCAAACAGGTCAAGTATGACTCTCAGGCCGGGCTCTCAAAAGATCCTGGAAAAAAAGGTCGGGCTCTCCAAAAAAGAAAGAATAAGGACTCTTAGGACGACATGTGGGCGCCACCGGTGTTTTCGTGCGCTTGCGCGCCGAGAGCATATTGGCGCGTGCTCGAAGTTCATGCTACCTTTTCATCCCTAGTCTCCCGCCCCTCCCCCACCTCTGGAATCTCGATTCCTACTCCAGTTCCCCCAAATCCCCCTCCTGTACTCCCTGTACTCAAGCGCACTATCATGTCACCGGTCAACGCGGATCTCCGAGCCGGAGATCCTGAGGTCCGTCCTGCCTTCGGTCGCTGCGTGCTATCGCTCAACAGTGGCATGGCGGCGCTTGACGACCAGTTTGCCGGCAAAGTGCTGATGGTAACCATCAACGGCGACCGACCTCCCGTCTGGCCGGACGACCTTGTCAAAGCTCTTGGCATTGCGCACGGCATCCAAATAAGTGACTTTCTCGTCGAAGTCTGTCCGCCACCGGCTGATTTCTTCGTTAGGTTCCGGACAACTCTCGACTGCAGTCGTGTGTTTGAATCTTCCCGGCGTTTGTTCTGCGATGGCGCGCTGGTGAGCTTTGATCGGTAGCACCCAGGATGGGGCTCCGTGCCCTCTGAGCTTGCGTTTTTAACAAAGCTTACCTTCCACGGCATGCCTCGACGTGCTTGGAACAGCGAGTCCATGAACGAGCTTATCAACAACCTTGGAGGTGAGCTTGTAAGTATGTTTGTTCCTCCAGACAGCTGGGCTCTGACGGTTATGGCATGGATGAAGAAGCCGTCCACCATACCGAAGGTGATTGGTGTTGAGATACCGGTGCAGGAACCGGGGTTGTACTATTCGTCGCCACCAAGGCCGCCGTGGACCATGTTAGGGATGTACCTGTATCGAGTGTTCGTGCATGTCGAAGAAGTGGTCAATCCATCAATCGAAGTCCTGCCGCCGCCGCTGGTGCCAGGGTCCGTCGACGACGTCCATTACAGGAGTCAACGTCAGACTTTCCCCGTGTTTCTCGGAACGATGGATGCCACAGGGCCTACTCCATCGCGCGGCGGAGGCCACTGCTTCTTTGGGAGAAGAGGCAGGGCTGGCTGCCTGGATGTGCTCTAATTTGAGGTAACAACTGAATCTTGTCAGATACTAGTTAAATCCGAGCTATGGGTGTGAAGCACTAATATGCCAGTACATTTGATTGTGACCTGTTCTAATTTTGTACCTAAACTTTTTTTAGAAAGGGTTGTACGTCAACTTAATGTGCTAGCAGAACTTATTGTGTTGTCTGTCTGTTTTCTTTGCACAACATTCAAGATATTTCCCCGTCATTGATAAAGACGATGAACCGTTATGTACGACTTTGTTGGTTTCAACATAGCCCTTCCCGTAGCGATCCACTGCTTCCATCCTGATTGTGCCGCCTGCGTGAAATTTTTGTATGCAAGTTCAGTGTGCTATGATGTTCTATATGATTGTGTCAACTATATAAGTTTTTACTGAGCATCAGCAATGCATATGGCTGAAAGATGTATTTACGAGCATCGACCGATGGGTCTCTCTCTCTATCTCTCTCTCTCTCTCTCTCTCACACACACACACACACACACACACACATACACACACACGCACACACACGCGCACACGCACAACTGGGACCCGTTGAATTATTTATTTGCTCGTGACAGCTTTTAATTAGGTTCCACTATAATCTAACTTTTTTCTTAAGTTATTAATTGAGCTAAGTGACTTCAAAAAGTTGTACAGAAGCCTTGTTTGGGCCTTTCCGGCGTCGCTGAATGTGGGCTGAGTAACCATGTTAGGTTGTACTGTACTACACAGGCCTTTTTTTCAACATCAGCAATGCAACTGGGCCGACAGTTGTACACAATATCCGGGTCAACTTGTTATTCTCCGCCCCGCTGGGCTGCAAACTTTCCTAGGAGGTATGCATTAGGCTTAACAAGAAAATGGACTTTAAGAAATAATAAATGGGATGTAATTATAATAACTGGACAGTTACTATGCACCAAACACGTAATTAGTTTGAAAAATATATTATTTTTGGAATTTGAAAATTTTAATTTCATTACTTGTTGCGCGCGCAATATTTCGTTGGATTTTAACGTAATACAACTTTATTTTGAAATTATATTTAACCTGACTAGAAATTTCGGATAAAAATATTTCGGATCCCATCAAAATGTGGGAATTTTTTTTGAATTCTGTTTTGAGCGGTTGTTTGAAATTATTAATCGTTGTCCTAGCTAGAAGTTGGGCTGTACTTTTAACAAACTGTAAATGGGCTGTAGTAAATTCCATTAGAATTAAAAAATGGGCTGTACATTCTTACAAATCGCAAATGGGCTATATGTTCTCTGCCAAATCCGAGCTGTGGGCCTACTAAGTTGACGCGTACCAAGGGCTTTGTCAACTTAGTCAATATAAACGATTCTAGCTGCAGTGATCGTACGATGTCCATCCAACGGCCGTAGTGCTTCTTCAACCTCTGGTCTTCTTGCTCCAGCCGCCCAAAGCAGCACCGGTCGTGTCACGTGCTCCTGCCTCCTGTGGCCGGCTGTGATGCCGCGGAGGCCTCACCGCCCCGTACTACTCCCACCGCTGGCCAGGCCATCCCTCTACTCACCCACACCCCCTGTTATTCTGCGGCGACGGCAACCTCAGACCGCAGCCGAACCAGTGAACCCTCGTACTCCTCTCCGCGCGGGCTTCCACTGCTGCGTCTTCCATGGCTCCGTGTCGTCCCCTTCCTAGGCCTCGCCGTCGTCCAGACCACCGCCCTGGTGCTCTCGCGCGGCGTGGTCAACGTGGTCAACGACCGACTTCCATCGGAAGAGTACTGTACGTGGAGAGGCTGACAGCTGGGTCCAGGCGGCCGCAAGGAAGTGCCTCCTTATTACACGCAAAATAATTATTCCTCCACCTGACAGCAGGGACCCACCGGACGGGCCACCTTATTTCGCGAAAAAAAACGTTTCCCCCTGACTGCTGGGACCCACCGGACGGGCCAGCGTATTTTGCGAAAAAAACGTTCCCCCCGCTGTCAGCTCGGACCCACTGGAAGTGCCTCCTTATTACGCACAAAAAAATGAATACTCCCCCTGCTAGCTGGGACCCACAATGGTGGGAGGCTGACTTGTGGGCCTACTAAGTTGACTGGGACGGGGGCCTTTGTCAACTTTAGTCAATATGAACGATTCTAGCTCCAGTGACCGTACGATGTCCATCCAACGGCCGTAGTGCTTCTTCAACCTCTGGTCTTCTTGCTCCAGCCGCCCAAAGCAGCGCCGGTCGTGCCGCATGCTCCTGCCTCCCGTGGCCGGCTGTGCTGCCGCGGAGGCCTCACCGCCCCCTACTATTCCCACCGCTGGCCAGGCCCTGCGGCGACGGCAGCCTCACACCGCAGCCGAACCAGTGAACCCTCGTACTCCTCTCCGCGCGGGCTTCCACTGCCGCGTCTTCCCCGGCTCCGCGTCGTCCCCTTCCTAGGCCTCGCCGTCGTCCACCGCCGTGGTGCTCTCCGCGCGGCGTGGTCAACGTGGTCAAGGAACGACTTCCATCGGAAGAGTACTGTACGTGGAGAGGCTGACAGCTGGGTCCACGGCCACAGCCCAGTTTTTTTGTGATTTGCCAAGTAAGTCGCTTTGTCAGGCCTGTTGGGCTGCAAATCTTTCAAGACGAGGAGAGCTTTCATTCGGCTGGCCGAGAAAATGGCCCATCAGTAATGAGAAATGGGCTGTACATTTTTAAAACACATCAAACCGGCAATTAGTTTCAAATATCTTTTTTTCATTTCGAGATTTTAAATTACATTAATTTTTATGCGTGGAGAATTTGTTGGATTTTATATTGATATACATTTATTTTTAAAATCAGTTTGAATGTGAGTCGAAATTTCGGGATTAAAAACAGTTCGGACCGCACCGAAATATGCAAAATTTCGTATAATTTTTTAACCGTGGCCACAATATGGGCTGTAATGCTAACAAAAAGAATATGGGCTCCAAAAAAACCTTAATAATTAGCAAATGGGCTGTAAATTATTAGAAATAATGGCAGATGGGCTGTATGCTGTTTTCCACAGATTTGAGGCTTTCCTAAAAAAAGGTTGACGCACAAGCAGTGACTGTTGGATGGCCATCCAACGGCCGTCGTGCTTCTTCAATCTCTGCTCTTCCTGCTCCAGCCGCTCAAACAAGCGCCGGCGGGACTGCCTGCTCCCTCCTCCCCGCGGCCGGCTCTGCTGCCGCGCAGGCCTCACCGCCCCACCGTACTCCCATCGCTGGCCTAGCCATCCCTCTACTCACCCACACCTGCTGTTATTCTCCGGCGACGGCAGACGAACCAGTAAACCCTCGTACAGTCGTACTCCCCTCCGCGTGGGAAACAACTGCCGAGTCTTCCCTGCCTCCGTGTCGTTCCCTTCCTAGGCCTCGCCGTCGTCCACCGCCCTGGTGCTCTCGGCGCGGCCTGGTCAACGTGGTCAACGACCGACATGCATCTGAAGTGGACTGTACGTGGAGAGGCCGACAGCTGGGTCCACGGCCGCACGCAAGGAAATGCCTCCTTATTACGCGCAAAATAATGATTCCTCCACCTGACATCAGGGACCCACCGAAAGGGCCTCTGTATTTCGCGAAAAAAACGTTACCGCCGCTGACAGCTCGGACCCACCAGCTATATCTTCGCACGCAAGGAAGTGCCTCCTTATTACGCACAAAAAAATGAATACTCCCCCTGCTAGCTGGGACCCACCATGGTGGGAGGCTGACTTGTGGGCCTACTAAGTTGACTGGGACGGGGGCCTTTGTCAACTTTAGTCAATATGAACGATTCTAGCTCCAGTGACCGTACGATGTCCATCCAACGGCCGTAGTGCTTCTTCAACCTCTGGTCTTCTTGCTCCAGCCGCCCAAAGCAGCGCCGGTCGTGCCGCATGCTCCTGCCTCCCGTGGCCGGCTGTGCTGCCGCGGAGGCCTCACCGCCCCTACTATTCCCACCGCTGGCCAGGCCCTGCGGCGACGGCAGCCTCACACCGCAGCCGAACCAGTGAACCCTCGTACTCCTCTCCGCGCGGGCTTCCACTGCCGCGTCTTCCCCGGCTCCCCGTCGTCCCCTTCCTAGGCCTCGCCGTCGTCCACCACTCTGGTGCTCTCGGCGCGGCGTGGTCAACGTGGTCAAGGAACGACTTCCATCGGACGTGGACTGTACGTGGAGAGGCTGACAGCTGGGTCCACGGCCGTAGGAAGGAAGTGCCTCCTTATTACGCGGAAAATAATGATTCCTCCACCTGACAGCTGGGACCCACTGGACGGGCCACTGTATTTCGTGAAAAAATGTTTCCCCCTGACTGATGGGACCCACCAGCTACATCTTCGCACGCAAGGAAGTGCGTCCGGGCAAAAAAAACGATTTGCCCCCCTGACTGCTGGGACCCACCAGCTACATCTTCGCAGGCAAGGAAGTGCCTGACAGTCGGGACCCACCTGGTCGAAGCGTACGTAGCATTGTCATTCTGGTCGCGAACGTGTACGTACATACTGGTCGATGTAGAGGCGCGCACGTGTCGTAGTAGAGGCGCGCACGTAGCATGTGCACGTACGTACAACGGCCAGTGTGCAAGAAAGAAAATACGGCCACGTACGCACATACGGGCAGGGTCTCGAACGCCTACTCGTGCATACATACGGCCAGGGCTCGTGTACATGGCTGGGTCGGAACGGAGAAACAACGTCGTCGTCGTGTTCATGGGGAGCCAACCGGCTGGGTCGGAACGAAATGCGTCGTCGTGTTCATCGGGAGGGCTTGGACGGAACAACCGATGGAAACGAGGCCTGGCGTACCGCAGAACAGAGGAAACGGCCTTGTGTTCGACCGACCACGTTTGAAACGGGATCCTGTTCATTGGGAGGGGTCTAGCGTACCGCAAAACGGAGGAAACAGACCTCCTACGGTCAAAACGGGGGTCCTGTTGATCGGGAGGGGTGTGGCGTACCGCAAAACGGACGAAACGGGGGTCCTGTTCATCGGGAGGGATGTGGCGTACCGCAAAACGGGACTCCACGGGACACTGTTCATCTCCACCGTGACCCCCTCCTGCCTCCACGGGCTACTGTTCATCCACTGTAGACCTCCTCCAGCCTCCACCTGCGACTGTTCATCCATGGGCTCCTGTTCATCCAGCCTCGACCACACGCTACTCCACCGGCTACTGTTCAACCAGCCCTCTCCACGGGCTCCTATTCAACCACCCCTCCATGGGCTGCTGTTCATCCAGCCCTCCACCATCTACTGTTCATTCTGCCCTCCACGGGGTGGTCCTGTTCATCCTGCCCTCCACGGGGTCCTGTTCATCCAGCCCCAACCGCCTCGATCGATCGGGGTCCTGTTCATCCAGAGGCAACACCACGGGGTCCTGTTCATCCACCCCCATCGGAAACTGTTCATCCAAACCCCCCAGCAACGCTCACTGTTCATCCAGAGGCAGCATCGATCGGCTTCAGTTAGCAGCAGTAGCGAAGGAATCGCTCGATCGGGTTCAGTTAACAGCCATCGATCGATCGCTCGGGTTCAGTAACGCGTAGCCTGCAGTGCAATCACTCGGGTTCAGTTAGAGCCCAACGCCTCACTCGGGTTCAGTTAGAGCCAACGCCTCACACACACACGCGTACGTGTACGAGAGAAACGCGCATCGCTCGGCCCCCGACCTCCCATCGTAACCGGGAACTCCCGGAAATTTTCCTCGCCCTCGCTTCTACCATGGTTTTTTCCGTCATTGACGGCCCAAAGAATGTCATGCAGCTGCGTCTCCGGCCCGCCCAGGACGAAAAGCCCATTTTCTGTCATGATTTTTTGTCATAGAAGTAGGAGCCCACCACATCTATGATGATACCAGGTTTTGTCACAATTATCGTCATAGAAGTGTCATATGTATGACAGAAAAAAATTCATTCGGCCCAAATTATCACGGATGTGTCTTTTTTTGTAGTGTAGCCCACCTCTTCAAGAGGTCATGGAACCTACTCAACTATGCTACAGCCCATAATAGCTTGTGGCTGCACACGGAAGTTTCTGGCATGAATAATCTCATGATCCCTTTGAGCCTGGGTGGCGGTCCATAGGATGATCACACGGGTACTCCGGTATATCCAAAAATACAGGCAACACTGGTTTCTCCAGGTGCCTCAATCCACCCAGATGTTTATTTAAGTACCCACCTTAAGTTGAACCATAAATTAATAATCTCACATCTGCCATGAAGAATTCACTCAAACCCAATCCACGTCTACGAGCATAGCATAGCAATATAAGCAAACGTAGAAGTAACTCCCAAGGGTTTGATAATAAACATGGCAATAGGTACTACCTCATCTACTTCCCAAAACCCACATATTAATCAGATCCTAATCATGCAATTGTTTGAGGATTGATCTAATGCAATAAAACTGGGTGGTAAAGAGGTATGATCAAAGTGTTACTTGCCTTGCTGATGGTCCGTGAAACCTAGAGACTCGTAGTAGCACGCTTCGCACTCCGGGTACTCTATCGCAAACAAACAATACATACATAAGCAATCAAGCAAGGGTGCACAAGTAAAACTCAAAATAAGAGATCTAACCAGAAAGTTCAACTTAAGAACTCCGGTTTACAAAAAGAATCAAATCGAACGAAGCAATGAAACTCAAACGGCGAAAGAAACAAGCTTCGTTTACTAATCCGGACCGAAGTCAAATTTTACAGTAGCAAAAACTTGTTTGAGTTGACTAAACGGAAAGAGGGTTTTGAGATGAAACTCTAGGCGCTTGAATCGCCTGATTCCGATAAACGAGCGAAAAGTTATACTAAAACGAAAAACAGATCGGAAATCACGATCAGAAATAATCGCGGAAAATCCGAGAAAAACAAAACTGACGAACAGGCTAACGAACGAACGTTCGCTGTCTGCGAAAAAAATGAAAACCGTTCGTTAAAACGAACGAGCGAACGAGTGTTCGCTAAATAAACTAAACGAAAAAACAGATCTAGGTTTTTTTAATATATAAAACCGAACGAAAAACCGGACGGGAAAACCGAACGGTTTTCTCGAGGAAAACCGCCGGCGGCGGGGCGGCGGCTACCTCCGGCGAGGGGTGGCGGGGCGGCTCCGGCGAGGCGACGGGGATCGGGCGACGGCGTCGGGCGGCGGCAGCGGCACGCGACGGCGGCGGCGGCGACGGCGCCGGCTTAGGGTTAGGGTTTCGGCGGCTCGAGCGGCTTGGGCTATCGGGGCCGGGTCGGCGCCTTATAAAGGCCTGGCCAGGCGGAGTCCTGGCCGAAGACGGCCCAAAGTCGGTTTCGCGATTTTTTTTAAATAATTTCACGTAGAAAAACAAATAAAAGAAATACTAAACGGACTCCAAAAATCCCAAAATAAATTTCCCCGACTTCTAAAATCAAGCCGGCCAAGATGAACATTTATTTGGGGCCTAAATGTAAATTTGAAAAACACATATTTTTCCTAGTTCAAATAAAATCCAAATAAAATCAAATAATAGTTTTTAATATTTTTCCTCCAATATTTCATTATTTGTGGAGAAGTCATTTTATCCCCTCTCATATATTATGATATGAAATATTTTCAGAGAGAAAAATAATAAAAACAAATGATCCTATTTTCAAAATTTGAGAAACCCAAATATGAAAATAACGAAATCCCCAACTCTCTCCATGGGTCCTTGAGTTGTGTGGAATTTCTAGGATCGCAAATCAAAATGCAATAAAGTATGATATGCATGATGATCTAATGTGTAACATTCCAAATTGCAAATTTGGGATGTTACACGACGGGTTCGAGAACTATGTAGACATGACCGAGACACGTCTCCGGTCAATAACCAATAGCGGAACCTGGATGCTCATATTGGCTCCTACATATTCTAAGAAGATCTTTATCGGTCAAACCGCATAACAATATATGTTGTTCCCTTTGTCATCGGTATGTTACTTGCCCGAGATTCAATCGTCGATATCCTCATACCTAGCTCAATCTCGTTACCGGCAAGTCCCTTTACTCGTTCCGTAATACATCATCCCGCAACTAACTCATTAGTTGCATTGCTTGCAAGGCTTATAGTGATGTGCATTATCGAGAGGGCCCAGAGATATCTCTCCGACAATCGGAGTGACAAATCCTAATCTTGATCTATGCCAACTCAACGAACACCATTGGAGACACCTGTAGAGCACCTTTATAATCACCCAGTTACGTTGTGACGTTTGGTAGCACACAAAGTGTTCCTACGGTATTCGGGAGTTGCATAATCTCATAGTCATAGGAACATGTATAAGTCATGGAGAAAGCAATAGCAGTAAACTAAACGATCAAGTGCTAAGCTAACAAAATGGGTCAAGTCAATCACATCATTCTCCTAATGATGTGATCCCGTTAATCAAATGACAACTCATGTCTATGGCTAGGAAACTCAACCATCTTTGATCAACGAGCTAGTCAAGTAGAGGCATACTAGTGACTCTATGTTTGTCTATGTATTCACACATGTATTATGTTTCCGGTTAGTACAATTCTAGCATGAATAATAAACATTTATCATGATATGAGGAAATAAATAATAACTTTATTATTGCCTCTCGGGCATATTTCCTTCATTTATATGCTATTTTATATTATTTTTGGACTAAATTATTAACCTAGAGCCCAGTGCCAGTTTCTGTTTTTTCCCTTGTTTTTGAGTTTCGTAGAAAAGGAATATCAAATTGAGTCCAAACGAGCTGAAACTTTACGATGAATATTTATGGACCAGAAGAAGCCCACAGAGCATCGGAGTTGGGCCAGAAGAGTCCCGAGGTGACGGTAAGGGTGGAGGGCGCCCCCCTAGGGCGCGCCCCCTGGCTTATCGCTGCCTCATGGACCCCCTCCTGACTTGTTTCTGATGACCCACAAGTATAGGGGATCTATTGTAGTCCTTTCGGTAAGTAAGAGTGTCGAACCCAACGAGGAGCAGAAGGAAATGATAAGCGGTTTTCAGCAAGGTATTCTCTGCAAGCACTGAAATAATAGGTAACAGATAGTTTTGTGATAGGATAATTTGTAACGAGCAACAAGTAACAAAAGTAAATAAAGTGTAGCAAGGTGGCCCAATCCTTTTTGTAGCAAAGGACAAGCCTGGACAAACTCTTATATAGAGAAAAGCGCTCCCGAGGACACATGGGAATTATTGTCAAGCTAGTTTTCATCACGTTCATATGATTCGCGTTCGGTACTTTGATAATTTGATATGTGGGTGGACCGGTGCTTGGGTGCTGCCCTTACTTGGACAAGCATCCCACTTATGATTAACCTCTATTGCAAGCATCCGCAACTACAACAAAAGTATTAAGGTAAACCTAACCATAGCATGAAACATATGGATCCAAATCAGCCCCTTACGAAGCAACACATAAACTAGGGTTTAAGCTTCTGTCACTCTAGCAACCCATCATCTACTTATTACTTCCCAATGCCTTCCTCTTGGCCCAAATAATGGTGAAGTGTCATGTAGTCGACGTTCACATAACACCACTAGAGGATAGACAACATACATCTCATCAAAATATCGAACGAATACCAAATTCACATGACTACTAATAGCAAGACTTCTCCCATGTCCTCAGGAACAAACGTAACTACTCACAAAGCATATTCATGTTCATAATCAGAGGAGTATTAATATACATAAAGGATCTGAACATATGATCTTCCACCAAATAAACCAACTAGCATCAACTACAAGGAGTAATCAACACTACTAGCAACCTACAGGTACCAATCCCAGACTTGGAGACAAGAATTGGATACAAGAGATGAACTAGGGTTTGAGAGGAGATGGTGCTGGTGAAGATGTTGATGGAGATTGCCCTTTCTCGATGAGAGGAGCGTTGGTGATGACGATGGCGATGATTTCCCCCTCCCGGAGGGAAGTGTCCTCGGCAGAACAGTTCTGCCGGAGCCCTAGATTGGTTCCGCCAAGGTTCCGCCTCATGGCGGCGGAGTCTCGTCCCAAAAGCTTGCTTATGATTTTTCTTCGGACGAAAGACTTCATATAGCAGAAGATGGGCACCGGAGGGCCAACAGGGGGCCCTCGAGGCAGGGGGCGCGCCCAGGGGGGTAGGGCGCGCCCCCCACCCTCGTGGACAGGTGGAGGCCCCCCTGATGTAGATTCTTCTTCCAGTATTTTTTATTATTTCCAAAAATAACTTTCGTGGAGTTTCAGGACTTTTGGAGTTGTGCAGAATAGGTCTCTAATATTTTCTCCTTTTCCAGCCCAGAATTCTAGCTGCCGGCATTCTCCCTCCTTATGTAAACCTTGTAAAATAAGAGAGAATAGGCATAAGTATTGTGACATAATGTGTAATAGCAGCCCATAATGCAATAAATATTGATATAAAAGCATTATGCAAAATGGACGTATCAACTCCCCCAAGCTTAGACCTCGCTTGTCCTCAAGCGGAAGCCGATAATGATAAATATGTCCACATGTTTAGAGGTAGAGGTGTCGATAAAATAAAATACGGACATGAAGGCATCATGATTATTCTCATAACAGCAACATATATGGATATTGTCGTATGATTTCTTATGCTCAAGTAATAATCTATTCACAATGCAAAGTATGAATCAGAAACTTTATTGAGAGTTAACAAACTATAATCTCAGTCATTGAAGCAATTGCAATTTATCATAAGATCAAAAAGAGTCTATGTCAGAGCTTTCTAGCAAGTCCACATACTCAACTATCATTTAGCCCTTCATAATTGCTAACACTCACGCAATACTTGTGGTTACGGAGTTTTAATCGGACACAGAGAAAGATAGGGGCTTATAGTTTCGCCTCCCAACCTTTTACCTCAAGGGTAAAATCAACAATAATAGTTCATGCTAACCCATATCCAATTAGATATATCTATCAGAATTGTTCCAACACACTCTGCTTGCCAAAGGATAAAATATAAAAAGGGAAGGTGAAGATCACCATGACTCTTGCATAAGGTAGAAGATAATAATAATAGATAGGCCCTTCGTAGAGGGAAGCAGTGGTTGCCATGCGCTTTCAAGGTTGGATGCACAAAATCTTGATGCGAAAGAACGTCACTTTATATTGCCACTTGTGATATGAACCTTTATTATGCAGTCCGTCGCTTTTATTTCTTCCACATCACAAGATCGTATAAAGCTTATTTCCTCCACACCAATCAATCACACATATTTAGAGAGCAATTTTTATTGCTTGCACCGATGACAACTTACTTGAAGGATCTTACTCAATCCATAGGTAGATATGGTGGACTCTCATGGCAAAACTGGTTTAAGGATATTCGGAAGCACAAGTAGTATCTCTACTTTGTGCAAAGAATTTGGCTAGCATGAGGGGGAAAGGCAAGCTCAACATGTTGGATGATCCATGACAATATACTTTATCTAAGATATAAGAAAACATAACCCATTACGTTGTCTTCCTTGTCCAACATCAACTCTTTAGCATGTCATATTTTAATGAGTGCTCCCAATCATAAAAGGTGTCCAAGATAGTATATTTATATGTGAAACCTCTCTTTTTTATTACTCTCTATTAATTTCAACGATGACCAAAGCTATGTTTGTCAACTCTCAACAATTTTTAATCATCACTCTTTCCATGTGAAGTCATTACTCTCCATAAAATCAATATGATCTCTTTGTTTCTTTTTATTCTTTTCTCTTTTCTTTTATTCACTCAAGATCATGGCAAAATAATCAAGCCCTTGACTCAACACTAATCTTTATTATATAGCTCACGGACTCGATTACATAGAGGGATCATAAAGCAAAACTCAAAACTAGATCATACCAAAATTTTTATTCTACTAGATCAAGATACTACTAATAGGATCGAACTAAGAAAAATGGTAAAGATAGGAGTGTGATGGTGATACGATACCAAGGCATCTCCCCCAAGCTTGGCAGTTGCCAAGGGGAGTGCCCATATCCATGTGATTATGTCTCCTTTGCTGGTGAAGAAGGTGGAGGTTTAGCTGATGGTGTAGGCTTCTTCCTTAATTTGCGCTTGAGGACAGAATTTTGATCCCTCAGGTCAGCAATCTCCTGCTGCAAGCTTAATATCTTTTTGCATAGTTCCTGCTTGTTTTCCTGCAAGAGGCAAAAAGGGATAAACTCGATCTTAAGTTTCTTTGCTCTATCAGGGAGGCTCGACTTTTTAAACTCCACATGCATGTCCCCAGGTTGAGGTAATGGGACTTCATCTTCATCTGAGCTCGTATCCTCCTTTCTCTTAGGTTCATAGTCCTCTTCTTCTTCCGTAGTCCAACCACAATGCTCCACATCCCCATAGACCTTAGGATCTGCAAGGTAATAAGCCACATAGCTTTCTCCTTCCGAATCCTGGGACGACATGTTGCTCTAATCTGCAGCAGGACAGCTCGAAACCAAAACAGAGGATATTTGTGTGATACAGGAGTCAAAACCTTCGGGAGATTATATAATGAATTTTCACCGACCAAAATACGTATCGTGCAAGAAAACGGAGTCCGGAGAGCGCACGAGGTGCCCACGAGGCAGGTGGGCGCGCCCAGGGGGGTAGGGAGCGCCCTCCACCCTTGTGGAGGCCTCGTGTCCTTCCCGGACTGCCTCTTATTTTTCTATTTTTCTAAATATTCCAAAACGGAGAAATATTGCCATTAGAACTGTTTTGGAGTCGGTTTACTTACCGTACCACATACCTATTCCTTTTCGGAGTCTGAAACGTTCCGGAAAGTGTCCCTTACATATTCCTCCAGGGTTACGGTTTCAATAACATTGGTTTCAACATTTATAGGATTACCTGAGATATAATGTTTAATTCTTTGACCGTTCACCACCTTCGGATTTGTGCCTTTGAAGTTGTTGATTTTTATGGCACCGGAATGATAGACCTCCTCGATAACGTAAGGGCCTTCCCATTTAGAGAGAAGTTTTCCTGCAAAAAATCTTAAACGAGAGTTGTATAGCAATACATAATCACCTACATTAAACTCACGCTTTTGTATTCTTTTGTCATGCCATCTTTTAACTTTTTCTTTAAACAACTTGGCATTCTTGTAGGCTTGGGTTCTCCATTCATCAAGTGAGCTAATATCAAATAACCTCTTCTCACTGGCAAGTTTGAAATCATAATTGAGCTCTTTAATAGCCCAATATGCCTTATGTTCTAGTTCGAGAGGTAAGTGACATGCTTTTCCATAAACCATTTTATACGGAGACATACCCATAGGATTTTTATATGCAGTTCTATAGGCACATAATGCATCATCAAGTTTCTTGGACCAATTCTTTCTAGATCTATTAACAGTCTTTTGCAATATTAATTTGAGTTCTCTATTGCTCAATTCTACTTGACCACTAGACTGTGGGTGATAAGGAGATGCAATTCTATGATTAACATCATACTTAGCAAGCATTTTACGAAAAGCACCATGAATAAAATGTGAACCACCATCAGTCATTAAATATCTAGGGACTCCAAACCTCGGAAAAATAACTTCTTTAAGCATTTTAATAGATGTGTTATGATCAGCACTACTAGTTAGAATAGCTTCTACCCACTTAGTAACGTAATCAACAGCAAGTAAAATATGTGTATATCCATTGAAGGCAAGAAAAGGTCCCATATAATCAAAGCCCCAAACATCAAATGGTTCAATAACGAGTGAATAGTTCATAGGCATTTCTTGACGTCTACTAATGTTACCAATTCTTTGATATTCATCACAAGATAAGACAAACTTACGGGCATCCTTGAAGAGAGTAGGCCAATAAAAACCGGATTGCAATACCTTATGTGCAGTTCTATCTCCAGCGTGGTGTCCTTCGTAAGCTTCGGAGTGACACTTGCGTAGGATCTGTTCCTGTTCATGCTCAGGTACACAACGTCTAATAACACCATCTACTCCTTCTTTATAAAGATGTGGGTCATCCCAAAAGTAATGTCTCAAATCATAGAAAAACTTTTTCTTTTGTTGGTATGTGAAACTAGGTGGTATAAATTTAGCAACAATATAATTGGCATAATCAACATACCATGGAGTAGTACGAGAAGCATTTATGACATTTAATTGTTCATCCGGAAAGCTATCATCAATAAGTAGTGGGTCATCAAGAACATTTTCTAACCTAGACAAGTTGCTGCAACGGGGTTCTCAGCTCCTTTTCTATCAACAATATGCAAATCAAATTCTTGTAGCAGGAGAACCCATCTAATAAGTCTAGGTTTAGCATCTTTCTTTTCCATAAGATATTTAATAGCAGCATGATCCGTGTGAATAGTTACTTTAGAATCAACAATATAAGGTCTGAACTTATCACAAGCAAATACGACTGCTAAGAATTCTTTCTCAGTAGTAGCATAATTTCTCTGGGCATTGTCTAGAGTTTTACTAGCATATTGAATAACATTTAATTTCTTATCAACTCTTTGCCCTAGAACAGCACCTACTGTATAATCACTAGCATCACACATAATTTAAAAAGGTAAATTCCAATCAGGTGGCTGAACAATAGGTGCAGAGATCAATGCTTTCTTAAGTATTTCAAATGCTTCTACGCAATCATCATCAAAGACAAATGTTATATCTTTTTGTAATAAATTAGTTAGAGGCCGAGAAATTTTTGAGAAGTCCTTAATGAACCTCCTATAAAAACCGGCGTGACCAAGGAAACTTCTTATACCTTTGATGTCCTTGGGACATGGCATCTTTTCAATAGCATCAACCTTGGCTTTATCAACCTCAATACCTCTTTCAGAAACTTTATGCCCCAAGACAATACCTTCATTAACCATAAAGTGGCACTTTTCCCAATTCAAGACAAGGTTAGTTTCTTCACATCTCTGCAAAACTCGATCAAGGTTGCTCAAGCAATCATCAAAAGAGGATCCATAGATGAAAAAATCGTCCATGAAAACCTCACAAATCTTTTCACAAAAGTCAGAGAATATAGCCATCATGCATCTTTGAAAGGTAGCAGGTGCATTACATAAACCAAAAGGCATACGTCTATAAGCAAAAGTACCAAAAGGGCAAGTAAAAGTGGTCTTTGATCGATCATTGGCTGACACAGGTATTTGAGAGAAACCAGAATAACCATCTAGAAAGCAAAAATGTGTATGTTTGGATAATCTTTCTAGCATTTGATCGATAAAAGGTAAGGGGTAATGATCTTTTTTAGTAGCCTTATTTAATTTGCGGAAATCAATTACGATCCTATAACCTGTAATAATTCTTTGCGGGATCAACTCATCTTTATCATTAGGAACTACAGTAATACCTCCCTTCTTAGGGACACAATGGACATGACTTACCCACTGACTATCAGCAACGGGATAAATTATACTTGCCTCAAGGAGCTTTAGTATTTCTTTTCTTACCACTTCCTTCATCTTAGGATTCAGCCGTCGTTGATGATCACGAACTGGTTTGGCATCTTCTTCCAAATTTATTTTATGTTGACATAGAGTGGGACTAATGCCCTTAAGATCATCAAGAGTATATCCAGTAGCAGCACAGTGCTTTTTCAGAGTTTTCAATAATCTCTCTTCTTCATGCTCTGAAAGGTTAGCACTAATAATAATAGGGTATATCTTTTTCTCATCAAATAAGCATATTTAAGAGTATCAGGTAACGGTTTAAGCTCAAACACGGGATCACCCTTGGGTGGAGGAGGATCCCCTAGGATTTCAACAGGCAAATTGTGTTTCAGGATGGGTTCCTGTTTAAAGAACACTTCATCTATTTCCCTTCTTTCATTCATAAACATATCATTTTCATGGTCTAGCAAATATTGTTCTAAAGGATCACTAGGAGGTACGGCAATAGAAGCGAGACCAATAATTTCATCCTTACTAGGTAATTCCTCTTCACGGTGTTGTCTACGAAATTTAGAGAAATTAAACTCATGAGACATATCACCTAGACCAATAGTAACAACATCCTTTTCGCAGTCTATCATAGCATTAACGGTGTTCAAGAAGGGTCTACCAAATATAATGGGACAAAAGCTATCTTGTGGGGAGCCAAGAACAAGAAAATCAGCAGGATATTTAGTTCTCCCACACAAGACTTCAACATCTCTAACAATTCCCATTGGTGAAATAGTATCTCTATTGGCAAGTTTAATTGTGACATCAATATCTTCTAGCTCAACAGGTGCAATATCATGCATAATTTCTTTGTATAAGTCAAAAGGTATTGCACTAGCACTAGCGCCCATATCGCATAAGCCATGATAACAATGATCTCCTATTTTAACAGACAAGAGATCTTTAACAATGGCAATATTAGGTTCAATATTATCAGACTAGAGATCTTTAACAATAGCAATATTAGGTTCAACTTTAATTTGCTCAGGAGGTGTATAAGTTCTAATATTGCTTTTACGAACCACAGTTGAAGCTTTAGCATGATCCTTCATCCTAACAGGGAAGGGTGGTTTCTCAACATAAGAAGTAGGAACAATAGGATCATTATAAGTGATAGTCTTTTCTTCAATTTTTAATAGGTGCAGCTACTTTTACTTCCATGGGAGGATGATATTTAAACCACTTCTCCTTAGGCAGATCAACATAAGTAGCAAAAGATTCACAGAAAGAAGCAACTATCTCAGAGTCAAGTCCATATTTAGTGCTAAACTTACGAAAAACATCAGTATCCATAAAAGATTTAACACAATCAAACTTAGGTGTCATACCTGACTCCTTACCTTCTCGAGATCCCAATCTTCAGAGTTGCGTTTAATTCTTTCCAATAAATCCCATTTGAATTCAATAGTATTCATCATAAAAGAGCCAGCACAAGAAGTATCGAGCATGGTGCGATTGTTATCAGAAAGCCGAGCATAAAAACTTTGAATAATTATTTCTCTTGGGAGGTCATGATTGGGGCATGAATATAACATTGATTTAAGCCTCCCCCAAGCTTGAGCGATGCTTTCTCCTTCGCGAGGCCAAAAATTATATATATAATTGCGATCACGATGAACAAGATGCATAGGATAAAATTTCTGATGAAATTCCAATTTCAATCATTTGTAGTTCCATGATCCCGTATCATCACATAGCTTATACCATGTCAATGCATCTCCCTTGAAAGATAAAGGGAAGACCTTCTTCTTAATAACATCACCAGGTACACTTGCAAGCTTAAATAATCCACAAACTTCATCCACATATATTAAGTGCTCATCAGGATGCTTTGTTCCGTCTCCTGCAAAAGGATTAGGTAGCAGTTTTTCTAACATACCCGAAGGAATTTCAAAGTAGACATTTTCATCTTCAGTAGGTTCAGTAGGTTGAGGAGTAACTCTTTGCTCTACTGGTCGGGGTGAAGATACCCCGAACAAGCCCCTCAGAGGATTACTTTCCATAGTAACAAGTGACAATAAATTTCAGCACACTATATAAATTTTTCCTTACCAAATTCCACCTACCAAAGGCGCTTCACTCCCCGGCAACGGCGCCAGAAAAGAGTCTTGATGACCCACAAGTATAGGGGATCTATCATAGTCCTTTCGATAAGTAAGAGTGTCGAACCCAACAAGGAGCAGAAGGAAATGATAAGCGGTTTCGGCAAGGTATTCTCTGCAAGCACCGAAATAATAGGTAACAGATAGTTTTGTGATAGGATAAGTTGTAACGAGCAACAAGTAACAAAAGTAAATAAAGTGCAGCAAGGTGGCCCAATTCTTTTTGTAGCAAATGACAAGCCTGGACAAACTCTTATATAGAGAAAAGCGCTCCCGAGGACACATGGGAATTATCGTCAAGCAAGTTTTCATCACGTTCATATGATTCGCATTCGGTACTTTGATAATTTGATATGTGGGTGGACCGGTGCTTGGGTGCTGCCCTTAATTGGACAAGCATCCCACTTATGATTAACCTCTATTGCAAGCATCCACAACTACAACAAAAGTATTAAGGTAAACCTAACCATAGCATGAAACATATGGATCCAAATCAGCCCCTTACGAAGCAACGCATAAACTAGGGTTCAAGCTTATGTCACTAGCAACCCATCATCTACTTATTACTTCCCAATGCCTTCCTCTAGGCCCAAATAATAGTGAAGTGTCATGTATTCGACGTTCACATAACACCACTAGAGGATAGACAACATACATCTCATCCAAATATTGAACGAATACCAAATTCACATGACTACTAATAGCAAGACCTCTCCCATGTCCTCAGGAACAAACGTAACTACTCACAAAGCATATTCATGTTCATAATCAGAGGAGTATTAATATGCATAAAGGATCCAAACATATGATCTTCCACCAAATAAACCAACCAGCATCAACTACAAGGAGTAATCAACACTACTAGCAACCTACAGGTACCAATCCCAGACTTGGAGACAAGAATTGGATACAAGAGATGAACTAGGGTTTGAGAGGAGATGGTGCTGGTGAAGATGTTGATGGATATTGCCCTCTCCCGATGAGAGGAGCATTGGTGATGACGATGGCGATGATTTCCCCCTCCCGGAGGGAAGTGTCCCCGGCAGAACAGCTCTGCCGGAGCCCTAGATTGGTTCCGCCAAGGTTCCGCCTCGTGGCGGCGGAGTCTCGTCCCGAAAGCTTGCTTATGATTTTTCTTCGGACGAAAGACTTCATATAGCAGAAGATGGGCACCAGAGGGCCAACAGGGGGCCCACGAGGTAGGGGGCGCGCCCAGGGGGGTAGGGCGCGCCCCCACCCCCGTGGACAGGTGGAGGCCCCCCTGACGTAGATTCTTCTTCCAGTATTTTTTATTATTTCCAAAAATAACTTTCATGGAGTTTCAGGACTTTTGGAGTTGTGCAGAATAGGTCCCTAATATTTGCTTCTTTTCCAGCCCAGAATTCCAGCTGCCGGCATTCTCCCTCCTTATGTAAACTTTGTAAAATAAGAGAGGATAGGCATAAGTATTGTGACATAATGTGTAATAGCAGCCCATAATGCAATAAATATCGATATAAAAGCATGATGCAAAATGGATGTATCAGTTTCCGACGCCAAAAATTCCTATAAATATAGAAACCCCCGAAAAGAAACCTAGATCAGAAGTTCCGCCGCCGCAAGACTCTGTAGCCACGAAAAACCAGTCGGGAGCCCGTTCCGGCACCCTGCCGGGGGGGAACCATCACCGGTGGCCATTTTCATCATCCCGACGGTCTCCATGACGAGGAGGGAGTAGTTCACCCTCGGGGCTGAGGGTATGTACCAGTAGCTATGTGTTTGATCTCTCTCTCATGTTCTTGATTTGGCACGATCTTGATGTACCGCGAGCTTTGTTATTATAGTTGGATCATATGGTGTTTCTTCCCTCTCTATCTCTTGTTGTGATGAATTGAGTCTTGCTCTTTGCGGTTTCGTTATGTTGGATTGAGCATTGGGTCTGAGAACACTTGATGTATGTGTTGCGATGGGATATCTGTGGTGACAATGGGATGTTCTATTGATTCACTTGATGTATGTTTTGGCACTCAACTCGCGGATTCCCGAGTTGACATTGGGGTAATCTATGCATAGGGGTTGATGCACGTTTTTGTCTGATGTTCCCTGATAGAAACTTTGGAGTGATTCTTTGTTGCACGTTGAGGGATTGTTATGTGATCCAAATATGTTATCATTGTTGAGTTAATTTGCACTAGTGAAAGTATGAACCCTAGGCCTTGTTTTCAAGCATTGCAATACCGTTTTTGCTCACTTTTGTTACTAGTTACCTTGCTGTTTTTATATTTTCAGATTACAAAAACCTATATCTACTATCCATATTACACTTGTATCACCATCTCTTCACCGAACTAGTGCACCTATACAATTTACCGTTGTATTTGGTGTGTTGGCTACACAAGAGACTCTTTGTTATTTGGTTGCATGGTTGTTTGAGAGATACCATCTTCATCCTATGCCTCCCACCGATTGATAAACCTTAGGTCGTCCACTTCAGGGAAATTTGCTACTGTCCTACAAAACTATGCGCTTGGAGGCCCAACACGAGTCTACAAGGAGAAGGTTGCTTAGTAGACATCAAGCTCTTTTCTGGTGCCGTTGCCGGGGAGGTGAGTGCTTGAAGGTATATCTTTAGATCTTGCAATTGAATCTTTTAGTTTCTTGTTTTATCACTAGTTTATTCTATAAAAGAAAACTACAAAAAAATGGAATTGAGGTTGCCTCATATGCTTCATCTTTTTAATGTCTTTCGTGAAAATGATGGAAAGGAAAATTCTGCTCAAGTGTTAGAAGAAGAAGTCAATAAAATGTTTGGCACTAAATCTTTGAATGATAAACATGATTGCAATGTTGTTAGTATGAATTCTATGAATATCCATGATTCTAATGATATGCAAAGCCATACGCTTGGGGATGCTATGTTTGATGAAGATGATATTTTTAGTCCCCCAAGTTTTAATGAGCAAATTTATTATGATGATAGCATGCCTCCTATGTACGATAATTGCAATATTTATAAAAGTGGGTTTGGAAGAGTGTCAACTTTAGATAATAATTATCCCACTATTTTGGAGGGTGTTGAATCTTATTTTAAGGATAAAGGTGGATTTGGAGAGGTCATGACTTTATTAAGCAATGATTCCACTATTTTGGAAGAGGTTTCAATTGATTATGGTGAGAACAAAGTTGCTACTTATGATGATTATTGTGATGACACTTATGTTATAAAAAAGTAGTGATGATTATATTTATAAAGCTTGTCATAATTATGATTACCCTTTTTCTGAACATTACTCTTTTAAGGTGGAAATAATTTATAGTATTCGAGTTTCTTATGACACTCCCACTATTCCGAATGAGAAGAATTTTGCTTATGTGGAGAGTAGTAAAATTTCTATGCTTGTGCATCATGAAAATAATGCTTTATGTGATGGTTATATTGTTGAATTCGTTTATGATGCTACTGAAAATTATTATGAGAGAGGAACATATGCTTCTACATATTGCAATAATATCAAGTTTCCTCTCTATGTGTTTAAAGTGTTGAAGTTTTACATGTTTTGCCTTCCTATGCTAGTTGATTCTTGCTCCCATAAATTGTTTGCTCACAAAATACATATGCATAGGAAGTGGGTTAGACTTAAATGTGCTAGTAATATGCCTCAGGATGCTCCCGTTATGTTTCAATTCTTATCTTTTATGTGAGCATCGTTTACATCATCATGCCTAGCTAAAAAGGCATTAAAGAAAAGCGCTTGTTGGGAGACAACCCAATATTTATACCTACTGTTTTTGGTGTGTTCACATGATTATGCTACTGTATTAATTATGTTTTGTAGCTTTTGTTTCAATAAAGTGCCAAGTAAAGCCTTTGGGATAGTGTGGATGATAGTTGACTTGATTCTATGCAAAAACAGAAACTTTTGCTCTAAGTCCAGGAATTTTAAAAATTCACTGGAACGTGATTTTGATATACAAATTGCCTAGATTGTTATACAAATTGCCTAGATTGTCCTAATTCTTCAAAAAATTGGAGTTACAAAAGTATACGAAGTTTCCAGATTACTACAGACTGTTCTGTTTTTAACAGATTCTGTTTTCATTGTGTTGTTTGCTTATTTTGATGAATCTATGGGTAGTATCAGAGGGTATGTGATGTCGCTTGAAATACGTCGGTATTTCCCCAAAGAGAAAGGGATGATGCAGCATAGCTATAGTAGGTATTTCCCTCGGTGATGAGACCAAGGTTATCGAACCAGTAGGAGAACCACGCAATACTATGTAAATGGTTCCTGCACACAAAGAACAAATACTTGCAACCCGACGTGTTAACGGGGTTGTCAATCCCTTTCGGGTAACGGTGCCAGAAATTGTCAAGTTGACGTGATAAAATTGTAGTAGATTGATAGATGCAAATAAAAGCAAATAAAATTCAGCAAGGTATTTTTGGGTTTTTGGAAATATAGATATAAAAATAAAAGATGCAAATAAATAAAAAGGCAAATAGCAATACAGATCTGAAAGTATATGATGAGAAAATAGACCCGGGGGTCGTAGATTTCACTAGTGGCTTCTCTCGAGAAAAATAGCATACGGTGGGTAAACAAATTACTGTTGGGCAATTGATAGAACTTCAAATAATCATGACGATATCTAGGCAATGATCATTATATAGGCATCACGTCCAAGATTAGTAGACCGACTCCTACCTGCATCTACTGCTATTACTCCACACATCGACCGCTATCCAGCATGCACCTAGTGTATTAAGTTCATGGAGAAACAGAGTAATGCAATAAGAACGATGACATGATGTAGACAAGGTCTATTCATGTAGGAATTAGATCCCATCTTGTTATCCTTAATGGCAACGATACATACGTCTGATTTCCCCTTCTGTCACTAGGATTGAGAACCATAAGATTGAACCCATCACAAAGCACCTCTTCCCATGGCAAGAAAAATCGATCTAGTCGGCCTAACTAAACCAAAGATTCGAAGAAGAAATACGAGGCTATAAGTAATCATGCATATAAGAGATCAAAAGACTCAAATAACTTTCATGGATGAAAACATAGATCTGATAATAAACTCAAGTTCATCGGATCCCAACAAACACACCGCAAAAAGAGTTAGATCAAATAGATCTCCAAGAGACCATTGTATTGAGATTCAAAAGAGAGAGAGGAAGCCATCTAGCTACTAACTACGGACCCGTAGGTCTATAATGAACTACTCACACATCATCGGAGAGGCACCAATGAGGATGATGAACCCCTCCATGATGGTGTCTAGATTGGATCTGTGGTTTCTGGAACTTGCGGCGGCTGGAATTGTTTTTTGTCGACTCTCCTAGGGTTTCTGGAATATTGGAGTATTTATAGAGCAAAGAGGTGGTGCGGGAGGCCACCGAGGTGGGCACAACCCACCAGGGCGCGCCTGGGCCCCCAGGCGCGCCCAGGTGGGTTGTGCCCCCCTCGGGGCTCCCCTCTGGTACTTCTTTGGCCCATCCTGTGCCCCCAGGCGTGCCCAGGTGGGTTGTGCCCCCCTCGGGGCTCCCCTCTGGTACTTCTTTGGCCCATCCTGTGTCTTCTAGCCCAGAAAAATTCTCCAAAAAGTTTCGATGCGTTTGGACTCTGTTTGGTATTGATTTTCTGCGAAGTAAAAAACAAGCAAAAAACATCAACTGGCACCGGGCACTATGTCAATAGGTTAGTCCCAAAAAATGATATAAAGTTGCTATAAAATGATTATAAAACATCCAAGAATGATAATATAACAGCATGGAACAATAAAAAATTATAGATACATTGGAGACGTATCAGCATCCCCAAGCTTAATTCCTGCTCGTCCTCGAGTAGGTAAATGATAAAAACAGAATTTTTCATGTGGAATGTTGCCTAACATGTTCATCCCATATTCTTTTCTTTGTAGCATGGACATTTGGACTTTTATATGATTCAAAGCAATAGTCTAGTTTTGACATGAAGATTTCAATACTCAAGCATATCAACAAGCAACCATGTCTTTCAAAATATCAATACTAAGGCAAGTTATCCCTAGCCCAGTATGCTCAATCATTGATCCATTCATGAAACACACTTGCATATTAGCTACACCCAATGCTCAAGTACGATCATAGTGCCCCTTAGTTGGTGCTTTATAAGAGAAGATGGAGACTCAAAATAAAAATTGCATAAAGTAAATAGAAAGGCCCTTCGCAGAGGGAAGTAGGGATTTGTAGAGGTGCCAGAGCTCAAAGCAAAAAAGATAGAGATAAAACAATTTGGGGGGCATGCTTTTCCTGTCAACGAAAATGATCGAGTAGTTCCCAATACTTTCCATGTTAGATATATCATAGGCGGTTCCCAAACAGAAAATAAAGTTCATTCCTTTTTCCACCATACTTGCACATTCCACGACTAACCGAATCCACGGGTGCCGTCCATACCAACACTTTTCAAGGAATTTATTATTTGACAACATAAAGTAAATTCATTTTTCTTTTCAGACTGGGCATCCCTAATACCTTTGCCGTACTCTCGTGCAATGACAAGTGAATAAACACTCATCTTGAGAATAGCACATCTAGCATGGAAAAATATTAGCCACCCTCTACTGTTTCATGAGCGGTACGAGCACACAAAAGAGAAATTTATTCTGAAGATTTGAGATGGCACATACAAATTTTCTTAGAACAACACGGAAATACCGCATATAGGTAGGTATAGTGGACTCATATGGCAAAACTGGGTTTAAGGATTTTGGATGCACAGGTAGTGATCATACTTATTGCAAGTGAAGACTAGCAAAAGATTGATAAGCATCCAACCAAGAAACGAAAAATCTCATAAGAGAGCATTAAGCATAACTAACACCGAATAATGCACCACAAGTAGGATGTAACTTCATTGCATAACTATTGACTTTCGTGCTTGCGTAGGGAATCACAAACCTTAACACCAATATTCTTACTAAAGCAAAATTACTCGTCAACATGACTCACATACTATATCATCATATCGCAAAACTATTACAAAGAACCAAGTTTTATTTTGTCTAATGATCTTCATGAAAGTTTTTATTATATCCCTCTTGAATATCTATCACTTTGGGACTAATTTGATATGTTGCTTTTGATAGCTCAAAAAAATCTAAGTGAAGAACATAAGCATAAAAAAATTCTTCTCTCAAAATAATTTAAGTGAAGCAAGAGAAAATTTCTAAAGAAAAATTACTAACTCTCAAATAAATCTAAGTGAAGCATGAGAGCATTGATAAGCCACAAGTATAGGGGATCGCAACAGTTTTCGAGGGTAGAGTATTCAACCCAAATTTATAGATTCGACATAAGGGGAGCCAAAGAATATTTGAAGGTATTATCAGCTGAGTTGTCAATTCAACCACACCTAGAGATTAATTATCTGCAGCAAAGTGATCAGTATCAAAGTAGTTTGATAGTTTTGATAGTAGTGACAGCAACAACGATAACAGTAACAGTGATAGCAGTAATTTGTAACAAGTGTAACAGTGATGATAGCAATAGTAACGCAGCAAGATCAATATAAATAAATATGTAGGCATTGGATCAGTGACTTGTTGGATGATATTCATCATGTGACAGTTATAACCTAGGGCGATACGACACTAGCTCCAGTTCATCGATATAATGTAGGCATGTATTCCGTAAATAGTCATACATGCTTTATTAAAAGAACTTGCATGACATCTTTTGTCCTACCCTCCCGTGGCAGCGTGGTCCATATTGGAAACTAAGGGATATTAAGGTCTCCTTTTAATAGAGAACCGGAACAAAGCATTAACACATAGTGAATACATGAACTCCTCAAACTACGGTCTTCACCGGGAGTGGGCCCGGTTGTTGTCACTCCGGGGTTGCCGAATCATAACACGTAGTAGGTGACCATAACTTGCAAGATCGGATCTAAAACATGGATATAATGATGAATTCATAAACGGTTCAGATTTGAGTTCATGGCACCCGGGCCCAAAGTGACAAGCATTAAGCATAGCAAAGTCATTGCAACATCAATCTAAGAACATAGTGGATACTAGGGATCAAGCCCTAACAAAACTAACTCGATTACATGATGAATCTCATCCAACTCCTCACTGACCAGCGAGCCTACGAAGGAATTACTCACTCCCGATGGGGAGCATCATGGAATTGGCGATGGAGATGGGTTGGTGATGACGAAGAGCGAAGATCCCCTCTCCAGAGCCCCAAACGGACTCCAGATCTGCCCTCCCAAGGAAGAACAGGGTTTGGCGGTGGCTCCATCTCGTGAAACGTGATAATTCTTTCTCCCTCATTTTTTCTAGAATAATTTGAATTTATAGTTTCAGGGGGGTCGTCAGCGGGGCCACCAGGTGGGTACAACCCACCTGGGCGCACCAGGAGAGGGGGGCATGCCCTGGTGGGTTGTGCCCAACCAGGGGCCCCTCTCTAGTGGGTCTTGGCTCCAGAAATTCTTACTATTGATATAAAAATTCCTCGCAAAGTTTCGTTCCATTCCGAGAACTTTTATTTCTGCACAAAAACAACACCATGGTAGCTCTGCTGAAAACAACGTCAGTCCGGGGTTAGTTTCATTCAAATCATGCAAATTAGAGTCCAAAACAAGAGGAAAAGCGTGAGAAAAATTAGATATGTTGGAGACGTATCAACTCCCCCAAGCTTAAACCTTTTCTTGTCCTCTAGCAATTCAGTTGATAAACTGAATGTGAGAAAGAAAAACTTTTACGAACTCTTTTGCTCTTGTTTGCATATATAAGCTTAAACAGCACCCAGGTTTTCAGCCAACATTATAACTAACCATGCCAAAAATAACATTTAAAGATTATATTAACTCATATCAATGACATAAACAGCTAGCGAGCAATAATAAGATATCTGAAACAGCGACATGTTGTCAAAACAACCATGATATAATATGACAATAGTGGTATCTCACTAGCCCTTTCTGAGACCGCAAAACATAAATGCAGAGCACCTCCAAAGTTCAAGCAGCGACTAAACATTGTAATTCATGGTAGAAAAGATCCAGTCATGATGCACCCAACATTAGCTATACACAATGCATAAATCATGACAGTTGTGCTCTACTCCGTTTCTGGCGCTTGTTTTTAGAAGGTGATGACACAACATAAAATTAAATAGAAAGTCCCTTCGCAGAGGGAAGCAGTGATTTGCAGAGGTGCCAGAGCTCAATTTTTAAAATAGAGATAAATGATATTTTGAGACATGCACCCTTCTTATTCACTTCACGACCATCAGTTATCATCTTCCATGCTAAGCACGCTAGTGGCGGTTCCCAAGCGGAAAGTAAAGGTTTGACTCCATTGAGAGTTTTTGTTTGATTATTCAAGAGATGAACTCTTTTTCATATTTGTGAAACCCAATCTGGTAATGAACATCCACCTAGTGATAATGAAAAAGATAATGCTAATGTTCATGAGGATGCTCAACCAAACAATGAAAAAGAACCAGACAATGATGTTGAGATAGAACCACCTGTTGATCTTGATAACCCACAACCTAAGAATAAAAGATATGATAAAACAGACTTCATTGCTAGGAAACACGGTAAAGAAAGAGAACCGTGGGTTCAAAAACCTATGCCATTTCCACCGGAGTCAACTAAAAAGAAAGATGATGAAGAATTTGAACGCTTTGCTGAAATGCTGAGGCCAGTCTTTTTGCGTACTCGCTTGACTGATATCTGGAAAATGCCTCCTTATGCAAAGTACATGAAAGACATCATCACTAATAAGAGAAAAATACCGGAAGCTAAAATCTCCACTATGCTTGCTAATTATACTTTTAAGGAATGAGTACCTAAAAAACTTGGAGATCTGGGAATACCAACTATACCTTGCTCCATCAAAAAGAATTATGTGAAAACTGCTTTGTGTGATTTAGGAGCTGGTGTTAGTGTTATGCCTTTCTCTTTATACAAAAGACTTGATTTGAATAAACTCACACCTACTAAGATATCTTTGCAAATGGCTGACAAATCAACCGCCATATCTATCGGTATCTGTGAGGATGTGCCCGTTGTTGTTGCTAATGTTACTATTTTGACTGACTTTGTTATACTTGAGATGCCCGAGGACGACAACATGTCGATTATCCTTGGTAGAGCCTTTTTGAATACTGCAGGGGCTGTTATTGATTGCAATAAAATCAAGATCACTTTTCATATCAATGGTAATGAGCATACGGTGCACTTTCTGAAGAAACAATTCCAAGTGAATGGTATTAATGTTATTGAAAAATCTCCGACAATCACTATTGGAAGTTTTCATCTACCTCTACCTACTGTTAAAAAGAAATATGAAATCCTTATTGTTGGGGATATTCAAATCCCCGTTGAGGTAACTTAGTGATTTACGAAAGTTCTTCGGTTTCATGCTACTCGAAAGTGGTTGTTAATAAGACTTGGTCAACCTTATTAATGAATCATTTTTGAGAGGTATGAAGTTGATGAATTTAGTAAGCACTACCTTCTGTCCCTACCTTTTGTTTTCTATTTTTATTAGTTAAATAAAATAAAATGCCATGTTATGTCTGTTTTCTGAATTTCCCGTGCAATAAAAAATGACCCAAAAATAAAAGTTCTCAGAATGCTCTGAAAATTTAATACGATTTTTTTCTGAATATTTAAGAATTTCTGGTGCAAATAATATCAAAGGGAGGTGCACCAGGTGGGCACAACCCACCTGGGCGAGCCAGGACCCCCAGGCGCGCCCTGGTGGGTTGTGGTCCCCATGTGGGCCCCCTCACTTATCTCTTCATCCCACATCATCACTTACCTCCAGAAAAAATCTCCATTGCTCTCTCTCCCATGTTCTTGCTCTCAAACCCATGGATTTCGATCTCTTTGCTCGAAGCTCCGTTTCCGAAACTATTTCCTGGGATTGTTGCTTGGTATGTAACTCCACCGTTTGTCCAATTAGTTTTTGTTTTAGTGGTTTATATTTTGAATAATTAGCTACTCTTGGTGCTGCTGTAGATGAGCTTGCATGTTGAATTCTTGGAGTTCTAAGTAGTTTGAAGGCTTGCTATGGCTTCTATGTATCCCTATGAGTAGTTGCTACCAATGTTGTGAAGTTTTGTTAAGAAAAAAATTTGGACTAAAAATTTCAGAATTTTTGTTCATTGGAAAAGGATGAATATCTTTAGGAAGTTTTCTTCTAAGAAGAACTCGAAGGGTGTTATTGGGGAGTCGTCTGATAGTGATCTCCATCCTCGGAGGTTGGCGGAGGTACGACCGTGCGAATGGCCGCACACCCAGTTCATGGAAGAGGCTGGAATCCTCCAGGAGTTCATACAATATGCTGCTAATGCCGCCCTCACTGACTTCATCGCAGATGAGTGTGAACAACATCAAATCCTCACAAATATCTTTGTTTAAAGTTGTACTTTCTTTCCTAGGAATAACCCTCCCGAAGTGCGGTATGATTTATATGCTGAAAACCATTAGATGCCACTTAATGAATTTTGTAACATATGCATGATCCCTTCTGATGGGAGTTTAGCTGAGCCTAGGCCGGCAGAGTTTGTGGCCTTTTATCGCACCTTGACAGTTGGAGATTTGAGAGGGGTGTCAACTACCACTGCCGCTGGCTTGCATTTTCCTGTTGTTCATTACTTTGCTCTTTTCATTGCAAAATGCTTGCTTGCTAGAGAGAAGGCAGGTGCACTTAGTTCCCAGACCTTGCCGTTTTACGTCGGGCACTAGAGGGCGACAACACTTATAGCTTGGGAGCTATTGTGGCTCGTCGCCTCCACATTAATAAGTCCAAGGGTAAAATACATGGTGGTATTTTTGCTACTCGTTTGGAGGCTCACTTTAATGTTGAGATACGCCCTCATGATTACCCTCTGACCAAGGTTTACGTAGACCATGCAGGCATGGAACATCACCATTTTGTAGCACGAGATTATCCCAACATTCCTTATAACCTGGTTTTTAGCATTGAAACTCGTGATATTATTCCATTGCCTGCTCCTGCTTTGTATGATCCTATTGCCAGGGGCAGATATAGGATTATGCCTGCGGACATCATCGCCTACCGGAACGCTCAGGCTGCTGCAGAGGCAGAGGAGGAGCCTCAGCAGTGGGATGAGTGGATGCCCGCTCCTCAGTACCCCAACTACTATCCAGATTACTGATCGATTACCAAGTTAGGCCAAAAGCCTAAGCTTGGGGGAGTACGTGTTTCTCACTGATATTACATTCATATTCACACATTTCATTCCAGTTTTCGGTGTTCACACTTTTTCATTTTTATTATCCATGCTTAATTTTATTCTCATGCTTTCTTGTTTGTGTGTTTGAAAAACTTTAGAAAAACCAAAAAATTAGTTGTAGTAGTTTACTTCCTATGCATGCTTAGTAGTAGCACTAAAAAGAAAACCCAAAAAGATTTCCTTGTTCTTCTTTTGCTTGTTGGGAGCTTTCCCGTGTAAATAGTTTTTCTCGTTTTTGCTTTTCCCTTTAACTTGCTTGTTCAAGAAAACCAAAAACTCCAAAAATATTTCAGTGTGTTTCTCTGAATTTCCTTTCTTTTTATTTAAGTCGTACCAAGGAGAAGACCACGATGAAAATGTTGAGTGGCTCTCATACGAATAACTGTTGATCTAATAAAGAGCCAATTTTACCTCGTCTTTTCCCGTTGAATAAAATGTTTGCAGATTCCAGCTTAGTCCAGACATTCTTGCACTATTATTATTATTTTCATATCGTTCGGTCATGCAAGTGAAAGGCAATAATGACGATATTCGATGAACTGGCCGTGGCAGAGAGAAACTGGTATGAACTCGACTTGTTCTGTTTGTGTAAATATGTTTAACCTAGTATCCATGATTCAGCCCATTATGATTAAACATGTTTGCAATGACAATTTGAGATTATATTTCTCATGCCATGCATAAGTAGCTTGGAGTCGATAATGATTTATCTCAGATATCAACATTGCGTTAAAATGATTGTGATGTAGTATGATGATATGGTATCCTCCTCTGAATGTTCGAGTGGCTTGACTTGGCACATCTTCATGCATGTAGTTGAATCAAAACCAACATAGCCTCTATGATATTATGTTCATGGTGTTCATATCCTACTCATGCTAGTGTCCAATGTTACTTATGCATAATGCATGTTCATGACCGTTGTTGCTCTCTAGGTGGCCTCTTCTCAACCTATTGCTAGCCTTCGCCTGTACTAAGTGGGAATTCTGCTTGTACATCAAAAACCTTTAACCCAAGTTATTCCATATGAGTCCACCATACCTACCTATATGCGGTATTACCCTGCCATCCTAAGTAAATTTGCATGTGCCACCTCTAAAAACTTCAAATAAATATCCTTTTTGTGTGCCTAGATCATTCATGGAACGACAGGAGGTGGTCGATATCTTCCATGCTAAGCGGGTTATTCTCAGGTCGAGTGTTTATTCACTCGCCATCGCACGAGAAAAGGGCGGTAATAGGGATGCCCAGTCCCAAACTGCAAAAAGAAAAGAGCTTACAAATAATCAAACAAAAACTCCCAATGGAGTCAAAACCTTTACTTTATCACTTGGGAACCGCCACTAATGTGTTTAGCACGGAAGATATTGATAGCCGATGGTCGTGAAGTAAATGAGAAGGGTGCATGTCTCAAAATATCATTTACCTTTGTTTTATAAACTTGAGCTCTGGCACCTCTGCAAAACACTGCTTCCCTCTGCGAAGGGACTATCTATTTACTTTTATGTTGTGTCATCACCTTCTAAAATAAGCGCCAGAACCTGAGAGCACTGCTTTCATGCTTATGCATTGTGTGTAGCTAATGTTGGGTGCATCATGACTGGATTTTTTCTACCATGAATTACAATGTCTAGTCGCTGCTTGAACTTTGGAGGTGCTCTACATTTATGTTTTGCGGTCTCAGAAAGGGCTAGCGAGATACCACGATTGTCATATTATATCATGGTTGTTTTGACAACGTGTTGCTGTTTGAGATGTCTTATTATTGCTCGCTAGCTGATTATGTCATTGATATGAGGCAATATAATTTTTAAGAGTTATTGTTGGCATGGTTAGTTATAATGATTGGCTGAAAACCTGGGTGTTGTTTAAGCTTATTTATGCAAACAAGAGAAAAAGAGTTTCTAATAGTTTTTCTTTTTAACTTTCAGTTTATCAACTGAATTGCTTGAGGACAAGCAAAGGTCTAAGCTTGGGGGAGTTGACACGTCTCCAACGTATCTACTTTTCCTAACGTTTTTCCTCTTGTTTTGACTCTAATTTGCATGATTTGAATGAAACTAACCCCGGACTGATGTTGTTTTCAGCAGAACTACCATGGTGTTGTTTTTGTGCAGAAATAAAAGTTCTCGGAATGGAACGAAACTTTGCGAGGAATTTTTATATCAAATAAGAGAATTCTGGAGCCAAGACCTACCGGAGGGGGGCACCTGGGGGGGCACAACCCACCAGGGTGCGCCCCCTCACCAGGCGCGCCCAGGTGAGTTGTCCCCACCTGGTGGCCCCGCAGACCCCGAAACCGTCGCTATAAAATCCTAATTTTCCAGAACAAATCAGGGAGAAAGAATTATCGCGTTCCACGAGACGGAACCGCCGTCACCTCTTGTTCTTCATCGGGAGGCCAGATCTGGAGTCTGTTTGGAGCTTCGGAGAGGGGGATCTTCGCTCTTCATCATCGCGAACCATTCTCCATCGCCAATTCCATGATGCTCCCCAACGGGAGTGAGCAATTCCTTCGTAGGCTCGCTGGTCGGTGAGGAGTTGGATGAGATTCATCATGTAATCGAGTTAGTTTTGTTAGGGCTTGATCGCTAGTATCCATTGTGTTCTAAGATTGATGTTGTTATGACTTTGCTATGCTTAATGCTTGTCACTTTGGGCCCGGGTGCCATGATTTCAGATCTGAACTGTGTATGTTATCACCATTATATCCATGTTCTAGATCCGATCTTGCAAGTTATAGTCACCTACTACGTGTTATGATCCGGCAACCCCGGAGTGACAATAGTCGGGACCACTCCCAGTGATGACCGTAGTTTGAGGAGTTCATGTATTCAATATGTGTTAATGCTTTGTTCCGGTTCTCTATTAAAAAGGGGCCTTAATATCGCTTAGATTCCAATAGGACCCCGCTGCCATGGGAGGGTAGGACAAAAGATGTCACGCAAGTTCTTTCCATAAGCATGTATGACTATTTACGGAATATATGCCTACATTATATTGATGAACTGGAGCTAGTGCCGTATCGCCCTAGGTTATAACTGTCTCATGATGAATATCATCCAACAAGTCACAGATCAAATGCCTACAAATTTATCTTATATTGTTCTTGCTAAGTTACTATTGCTATCATTACTGTTGCACTTGCTACAAAAATATTGCTATCACTGTTACCGTTACTATTGCCGTTGCTACTATTATCAAAACTATCATACTACTTTGCCACTGATCACTTTCCTGCAGATAATTAATCTCCAGGTGTGGTTGAATTGACAACTCAGCTGCTAATACTTACAAATATTATTTGGCTCCCCTTGTGTCGAATCTATAAATTTGGGTTGAATACTCTACCCTCGAAAACTGTTGCGATCCCTTATACTTGTGGGTTATCAGTATGGCAGCTGATTTATCAGCAATTTGCAAAGATATTTCAGTAGGTGTGAGTTTATTCAAATCAAGTCTTTTATATAAAGAGAAAGGCATAACACTAACACCAGCTCCCAAATCACATAAAGCAGTTTTCACATAATTTCTTTTGATGGAGCAAGGTATAGTTGGTATTCCCGGATCTCCAAGTTCTTTAGGTACTCCATCTTTAAAAGTGTAATTAGCAAGCATGGTGGAGATTTCAGCTTCCGGTATTTTTCTCTTATTGGTGATGATGCCTTTCATGTACTTTGCATAAGGAGGCATTTTCAAAATATTACAAGCGAGTACGAAAAAGACTGGCCTCAACATTTCAGCCTTCATCATCTTTCTTTTTAGTTGACTTAGGTGGAAAGGGCATAGGTTTTTGAACCCAGGTTCTCTTTCCTTACCGTGTTTTCTAGCAACAAAGTCTCTTTTATCATATCTTTTATTTTTAGATTGTGGGTTATCAAGATCAACAACTGGTTCTATTTCAACATCATTATCTGGTTCTTTTTCATTGTTTGGTTGAGTATCTTCATGAACATCATCATTCTATTTTCATTATCACTAGGTGAATGTTCATTACCAGATTGAGTTTCAGCATCAGAAATAGAAACATTATAATCATTATCAGGAGGTTTTTCTCCTTCAGGTTCACTAGAAGCATGCAAAGTCCTATTATTTTTCTTTTTCTTCTTCTTTTTAGACGGACTAGGTGTAGTGGTATTATTCCTTTGTCAATCCTGCTCAATTCTTTTTGGGTGCCCCTCAGGATAAAGTGGTTCCTAAGTCATTTTACCTCCTCTGGTTGCTACTCTAACAACAAAGTCATGTATGTTGTTATTCATTTCATCAAGCAATTCTCTTTGAGATTTAGCAACATGTTCTAGTTGAGTTTGAACCATAGAGGCATGTTTTCCTACACCTCTAACATCATTGGAGATTCTAAATAACAAGTCACTCAAAAGAGCAATCATATCAGAATTGTATTTCAATTGTTTCATAACATTTGCATTGAAGTGATCTTGCTTTCTAATGTAATTTTCAAATTCATAAAGGCATTGGCTAGGGTGCATATTATGAGGATTATCATTATCATTGAATTTCATTAGAGAATATACATCTACCACCTTAGGTGGTGGTGGTGTATCAAGCCCATGTATTTCTTCAATAGGAGGTAAAATTTTGACATCCTCAGCTATAATACCTTTTTCTTTCATAGATTTCTTTGCCTCTTGCATATCTTCAGGACTGAGTGGATTTAAGCTGTGGTTCAGGAGGAGTCCAATCATCATATTTTTTCAATATGTTATTCAATAATTCTTCAGCTTGCCCAATAGTTCGTTCCCTGAAAACAAAACCAGCACAACTATCTAGGAAATCCCTGGAAGCATCGGTTAGTCCAGTATAGAAGATATCAAGTATTTCATGTTTCTTAAGAGGATGATCAGGCAAAGCATTAAGCAATTGGAGAAGCCTCCCCCAAGCTTGTGGGAGAGTCTCTTCTTCAACTTGCACAAAGTTAAATATTTCCTGTAAGGCAGCTTGTTTCTTATGAGCAGGAAAATATTTTTCAGAGAAGTAATAAATCATATCCTGGGGACTATGCACAAACCAGGAGCAAGAGTATTGTACCAAGCTTTAGCATCACCCTTTAATGAGAACGGAAATAATTTGAGAACATAGTAATAGTGAATCTTCTCATCATGAGCAAAAAGGGTGGCTATGTCATTCAACTTAGTAAGATGTGCCACAACAGTTTAAGTTTCATAACCATGGAAAGGATGAGATCCAACCAAAGTAATTAACTCTAGGTCGACAGAGAATTCATAATCTTTGTCATCAACAAATATAGGTGAAGTAGCAAACTTAGGATCACATTTCATTTTAGCATTCAAATATCTCTCTTTATACTTGCATAATAATTTATCTAGATCATCTCTATCCTTACAAGCAAGAATATCTCTAGTTGCTTCCTCACCCATAACATAACCTTCCGGTACCTTGGGCAATTCATATCTAGGAAGGCTAGTTCTAAGAGGTGTTTCATGATTTTCAGTTTCAAGCTCATCATCAGTTTCAACAATATCATGATATCTTACTCTAGCAATTTGTTCATCAAGAAATTCACCTAGTGGCACATTATCATCAAGCAAGGCACTAGCATCATCATAAGCATCATTCATAGCAGAAGCAGCATCATCAATAACTTGTGACATATCAGGATTAATAGCATGTGGTGGTGTTGCAAGTTTACTTATAACAGAATGTGAATCTAAAGCGTAGCTGGATGGCAGTTACTTACCTCCCCTCTTCTTAGAGGGAAAAATCTTGGTCTTAGCATCCTTCAGATTCTTCATAGTGATAAATTGATAATAATCCCAAGTGACTCAACAAATATAGCTATGCTCCCCGGCAACGATGCCAGAAAAATGTCTTGATAACCCACAAGTATAGGGGATCGCAACAGTTTTCGAGGGTAGAGTATTCAGCCTAAATTTATAGATTCGACACAAGGGGAGCCAAAGAATATTTGTAAGTATTAGCAGCTGAGTTGTCAATTCAACCACACCTGGAGATTAATTATCTGCAGGAAAGTGATCAGTGGCAAAGTAGTATGATAGTTTTGATAATAGTAGCAACGGCAATAGTAACGGTAACAATGATAGTAGTAGTTTTGTAGCAATTGCAACAGTAACAATAGGAGTAGTAACTTAGCAGGAGCAATATGTAGGAAAGCCGTAGGCATTGGATTGATGATTTGTTGGATGATATTCATCATGTGACAGTTATGACCTAGGGCGATACGACACTAGCTCCAGTTCATAAATATAATGTAGGCATGTATTCCGTAAATAGTCATACGTGCTTATGGAAAGAAATTGCATGAAATCTTTGGTCCTACCCTCCCATGGCAGCGGGGTCCTATTGGAAACTAAGGGATATTAAGGCCTCCTTTTAATAGAGAACCGGAACAAAGCATTAACACATGGTGAATACATGAACTCCTCAAACTACGATCATCACCAGGAAGTGTCCCGACTATTGCCACTCCGGGGTTGCCGGATCATAACACGTAGTAGGTGACTATAACTTGCAAGATCGGATCTAAAACATAGATATAATGGTGATAACATAAACGTTTCAGATCTGAAATCATGGCACCCGGGCCCAAAGTGACAAGCATTAAGCATGGCAAAGTCATAGCAACATCAATCTCAGAACATAGTGGATACTAGGGATCAAGCCCTAATAAAACTAACTCGATTACATGATGAATCTCATCCAACTCCTCACCGACCAGCGAGCCTATGAAGGAATTACTCACTCCCGATGGGGAGCATCATGGAATTGGCGATGGAGAAGGGTTGGTGATGATGAAGATCAAAGATCCCCCTCCCCGGAGCCCCAAACAGACTCCTGATCTGGCCTCCCAATGAAGAACAGGAGACGGCGACGGCTCCATCTCATGGAACGCGATAATTCTTTCTCCCAGATTTTTTTCTGGAAAAATAGGATTTTATAGCGTTGGTTTCAGGGTTTGCGGGGCCACGAGGTGGGGACAACCCACCTGGGCGCGCCTGGAGGGGGGCGCCCTGGTGGGTTGTGCCCACCCAGGTGCCCCCCTACGATGGTTCTTGGCTCCATAAATTCTCTTTTATTTTATAAAAAATCCTCGCAAAGTTTCGTTCCATTCCGAGAACTTTTATTTCTGCACAAAAACAACACCATGGTAGTTCTGCTGAAAACAACGTCAGTCCGGTTAGTTTGATTCAAATCATGCAAATTAGAGTCGAAACCAAGAGGAAAAGCGTTAGTAAAAGTAGATACGATGGAGACGTATCACACCGCAAGGTAATATTCAAGGACAACCAAGAGCCTAAGCTTGGGATGCCCCGGAAGGCATCCCCTCTTTCGTCTTCGTCTATCGGTAAATTTACTTGAGGCTATATTTTTATGGGATTTTTATTTCTGTGCCCCTGGTTCCTTAGTTCTACTCATTCATCCCCACGATCTTAACTTTTTCTCACTTTTCCCCACTCCCTTGCCCGAAACCCTCAGAACTGGTCACAGCGGACGTTGTTGTCGGGTCAATGGCTTGACCGTTAACTCTGACGAGTGGGGCCGCATAGGGCCGAGTCCACATTCAGATTATACTGGGGCCGCATAGGGCCGCGAAACTGACACTCACTGTAGGGTTCCCCTCACTATAACCTGAATCAAATCGAGTCACTTCCGCGCCGCCCCCTCCGCCGCCGTCGTGCCGCCTCCGCCGCTGTCATGCTGCCTCTGCCGTAGTTGTGCCGACCCTGCCGCATCTACACTCTCTCCCCATCTAGGATTAGGAAGCGATGTCGGGGGAGCACCCCATTTGGCCCATTGACCGTGGAGATGATTGGGTCGAATCAGAGGCGGATAATTCATGGATTCCACTTGGGTAAGCATCATTTTCCTCTCAAATTGATTAGGAGGTCCGTAAATTAGGCTGTATTTGACCACCGTTGGCGTGAATCAGTGCAATTTATCTGAAAATTTTAGGCCTAACTACGCCCTTTATCTTATTTCAATCAAATAGGGTTGATCCTGCACTTGCTTTTCGGTTGGGGTTAGAATGGAAACTAGCGAGCTGCGCGGAACGAAACCATGTCTGATTTCTGGGTTTTTCTATCCTAAAGTGGTAGAAACCAGCGTTTCGTTCACAGATTTCCGCGAGGCGCTCTGTTGTGAGTATCCATGGAGCCCTGCCGATGCTGTTGAACTGAGATATTTCGACAGCACCGAGCAGAGATTTGTCCCATTAACTTGTGATGAGCATCTGGGATTGCTATTTAGTTTGAATGCTGATAGCCATTTCGGTAAAATCCATATCGGTGTGCTTTAGGCTAGACCTGGTCATGGACAACCCGGCCCGCCGGCCCGAACCTGAAGCCCGACATTCGGGCCGGGCTTGGGCTCCATTTTCTGACCCGAAGCCCGGCCCGAAAGCCCGAATAAAGCCCGAAATATATATAAAAACATATTTTATTCGAAATATAGGTATAATAAATTAATATAATATCTTGAAATTAATTAATTTATTTAAAAAGTGTCACTGTTCATGTACTTCGGGCCGGGCTCGGGCTTGGGATTTTTCCTTCGGGCTTTGTCAAGCCCGGCCCGAACCCGACCCGACCCGACAAATGATCAGGTTTACTTCAGGCATGCAAACAACGTATCCCAAAGGGGAAGGGTGTTCAGACATCATCTGTATCTGCTAATAGCGAGCGCCTCGCACTCCTTGTAGGTCGGGACCAAGTAAACCTAGTGGTTTTGAAAGCCACAACATGTCGGCTGCCGCTAATTCTGCCACTTCTCCTCTCCCTTCTGCACCTCATGTAGAAGTAGATGCAGTGCCTGACGAGGAAGTGCCTTGACATGATGATGAGGATGAGATTCTATTCCCTGAACTGGTAGATAGAGTTAGTCAACAGGCAGTGGAAGATGAATATCCAGAGGAGCCTAGCAGTCGTGCTAGATTTTATGACACTGACGATGAAGAGAGGGAGGAGAACATCGACTCCTTAGTTTTACAAGAATATGATGGTGAGGACATGCCAACAATTGAGTGGAACAGGGAGAATCCTGAGCTTACTCCAGGAACCGTATTCGAATCGATGGTGGACTGTCGTAATGCAGTGACTACATATTGCATTCTCACAAAAAACTCCTATGAGGTTGATAGGAGTGAGCCAGGAAGATTCACTGTTAATTTCCCTTATGATAGGTGTAGGTGGAGGTTGCATGCATCCACTATGCTAAAGAGCAAATTGATCTAGGTATTACAAGTGAATCTTTTTATTAGATTATTTATCCATTCTATATTCAGATCATGTGTACTGTTTCTTAATTGTATTTGACATCATTTTTCATTTTATTTTAGATAAAAAGCAACCCACACGGGCACATTTGCCCACCTAGAGGGGGAGGGGGAAAGGACAAATCAAAGCTTGCAAAGACTAGGTGGGTGGCAGATGCAATCTTGGATTGGGTGAGGGAAATTAAACACCAACAATTGGTCCAACAGCACTCCATGGGAAGCTATTTGAGAAGTACAAGATTAATATACCTTACATGAGGATTTTCTATGCAAAGGAAAGGGCTCTTGATAGGATTAATGGTCCATGGAATGAGAGTTTACAGTTGCTTTACACCTTCAAAGCTGAAGTGGAGACGGCTAGTCCAGGGAGTGTTGTAGAGATTGACAAGCATACAGTTAAGTACAAATTAAAAGGGAAGTCACTGGAGAAGGAGGGCTTCAGGAGGGCTTTTGTTTGTTTCAAGGCTTGCTGGCAGGGGTTTCTGAATGGTTGTAGGCCCTATTTGGCTGTTGATGCAACTGCTTTGAATGGAAGATGGAGAGGCCAGCTAGCAGCAGCTTGTGCAGTTGATGGACACAACTGGCTATTCCCAGTTGCATTTGGTGTGTTGGAGGTAGAGTCCGAGGAGAGTTGGTTCTGGTTTCTGCAGCAGTTGTGCAACATTATAGGTACACCCTCAGGTTTAGTTATACACACAGATGCTTGCAAGGGTTTAGAAACTGCAGTAGAAATTCTATTCCCTGGAGTGGAACATAGGGAATGTATGCGACACCTAGCGCAGAATTTTAAAAAGAAATTCAAAGGCAAAGTTTATGATGAGAATCTATGGCCAGCATCATACACATGCAGCGTGAGGAAGCATGAGCACCATTTGAGAGTGTTGTATGCTCACAATCCTTTGGTGAAGGAGTACATGGATGAACATCATGGAAAGGTGTGGTCAAGAAGCAAATTCAATGAAATCTGCAAAGTAGACTATGTGACCAATAACCTCGCTGAGTGTTTCAATGCAAAGTTCAAGTCAGTGAAAGGGCTTTTGTTGTGGCAAGCATTTCATAAGATCAGGAAGATGATCATGACAAAGATAGCTCTTCGTAAAAGAATTGCAGAAACACAATATGTTGGCTATCTTATGCTCCCATCTCTGATTAAGGCATTGCATGCCAAGGCAAGAGGACTAAGGATGAAATGCATTCGACCGTCGACATACGAGGCTGAGGTGACATACACTAACAGTAAAAATATGGAATGGAGATATCCAGTGAACCTTGCAACTAATGAATGCAGTTGTAGGCAATGGCAGATCCGCGGGAAGCCGTGCATACATGCCCTACATCTCATGACTATTATTGGAGGTGAAGATGGTGAAGTTGATCAGTATTGCTCTGAATATTTCTCTGTTTCCAAATTTAGGGTTGCTTATGCTGAAAATGTGCCTGCACTCTTGGGAAAAGACCAATGGAACATAGTAGACCCAGGGTTCAAACTCCGTTCTCCTGTACTGACTAGACCACCAGGAAGACCAAGGAAAAACAGGATAAGAGTTGGTGAAGAGGGTCGCGTAAAAAAACAACGTAAGTGCAAAAGATGTGGTATCCTAGGGCATATTGCTAGGTGATACGTCTCCAACGTATCTATAATTTTTGATTGTTCCATGCTATTATATTACCTGTTTTGGATGTTTATGGGCTTTACTTTAGACTTTTATATCATTTTTGGGACTAACCTACTAACCGGAGTCCGAGCCCAAATTGCTGTTTTCTTGCCTATTTCGGTGTTTCAAAGAAAAGGAATATCAAACGGAGTCCAAACGGAATGAAACATTCAGGAGAGTTATTTTTGGAACGGAAGCAATCCAGGAGACTTGGAGTGTACGGCAGGGAAGCAACAAGGTGGCCACGAGGCAGGGAGGCGCGCCTACCCCCTGGGCGCGCCCCCACCCTCGTGGGCCCCTCGTGGCTCCCCTGACCAACTTCTTTCGCCTATATAAATCCATATACCCTAAAAACATCGGGGAACAGAATAGATCGGGAGTTCCGCCGCCGCAAGCCTCTGTAGCCACCGAAAACCAATCTAGACCCGTTCCGGCACCCTGCCGGAGGGGGGGATCCCTCACCGGTGGCCATCTTCATCATCCCGGCGCTCTCCATGACGAGGAGGGATTAGTTGACCCTCGGGGCTGAGGGTATGTACCAATAGCTATGTGTTTGATCTCTCTCTCTCTCTCGTGTTCTTGAGGTGGTACGATCTTGATGTATCGCGAGCTTTGCTATTATAGTTGGATCTTATGATGTTTCTCCCCCTCTACTCTCTTGTAATGGATTGAGTTTTCCCTTTGAAGTCATCTTACCGGATTGAGTCTTTAAGGATTTGAGAACATTTGATGTATGTCTTGCATGTGCTTATCTTTGGTGACAATGGGATATCACGTGATCTACTTGATGTATGTTTCGGTGATCAACTTGCGGGTTCCATGACCTCGTGAACTTATGCATAGGGGTTGGCACACGTTTTCATCTTGACTCTCCGGTAGAAACTTTGGGGCACTCTTTGAAGTACTTTGTGTTGGTTTGAATAGATGAATCTGAGATTGTGTGATGCATATCGTATAATCATACCCGCGGATACTTGAGGTGACATTGGAGTATCTAGGTGACATTAGGGTTTTGGTTGATTTGTGTCTTAAGGTGTTATTCTAGTACGAACTCTTGAATAGATTGATCAGAAATAATAACTTTGAGGTGGTTTCGTACCCTACAATAATCTCTTCGTTTTTTCTCCGCTATTAGTGACTTTGGAGTGACTCTTTGTTGCATGTTGAGGGATAGTTATATGATCCAATTATGTTATTATTGTTGAGAGAACTTGCACTAGTGAAAGTATGAACCCTAGGCCTTGTTTCCTAGCATTGCAATACCATTTACGCTCACTTTTATCATTAGTTACCTTGCTGTTTTTATATTTTCAGATTAAAAATACTCATATCTACCATCCATATTGCACTTGTATCACCATCTCTTCGCCGAACTAGTGCACCTATACAATTTACCATTGTATTGGGTGTGTTGGGGACACAAGAGACTCTTTGTTATTTGGTTGCAGGGTTGTTTGAGAGAGACCATCTTCATCCTACACCTCCCACGGATTGATAAACCTTAGGTCATCCACTTGAGGGAAATTTGCTACTGTCCTACAAACCTCTGCACTTGGAGGCCCAACAACTTCTACAAGAAGAAGGTTGTGTACTAGACATCAAGCTCTTTTCTGGCGCCGTTGCCGGGGAGGTGAGTGCTTGAAGTATATCTTTAGATCTTGCAATCGAATCTTTTAGTTTCTTGTTTTATCACTAGTTTAGTTTATAAAACAAAACTACAAAAAAAATGGAATTGAGTTTGTCTCATACGCTTCATCTTTTTAATATCTTTCGTGAGGATGATGGAAAGAAAAATTGTGCTCAATTGCTAGAAGAAGAATGCATTAGAATGTTTGGCACTAAATCTTTGAATGATGAGCATGATTGCAATGTTGTTAGTATGAACTCTTTGAATATCCATAGTACTAATGATGGTTGCACTAGTCATGATGAAAATGTCTCTTATAAGCATGTCAATTTTTGTGGAGTGCATAGAGTTTGCAAGTACACACCAAATAGGGAAGATAGATTTTGCAAGAGGCATAAGTATTTAGAAACTAAATGGTTACAAGAAAGGCTAGATGTTAGTGCTGAAAATTTAAAATATCTTCACCGTACTTGTGAACTTTGCAATGAACATGGTCATTTAAATCTCCGATGCAAATTGTTTCATGATCGAATCATGTCCAAAAATTGTGATGATTTGATTTCCCTTCCACATCATAATGAACTTAGTTTGCTATTGGGTTATGAAGAAATGAAACGTGCAACTGAGGGTATTCCAAAATTTAACCTTGAAAATTCCTTGATATTGATCTAGAGGAAATTTATATATATTGTGCGGTGAATTGCATTGAAAATCCCTATATTGCCAATTACATAAAGAAAAGAAAGCAAATAGAAGATGAAGAGAATACTAATGAAAGGGAAGAGACTTCCCAATATCTTCCTATTATTTCTTATGATGAATCAGGTAACGAGGAGGAGCCTTCTATTCAACCAATCTCACTAATAAGGAGCTCCAAAAAGAGGATTAAACCCACACATGATGTGAAGAAGAAAAAGAAAAGAAGGTGAAGCAAATGTAGAAAGGTATCCCTCCCAAATGATGTTGCTCCTACTACTCACTGTGATGATGATAATTGCTATACTATTGTAACATCCCAAATTTTCATTTTGGAATGTTATGCATTAGATCATCATTGCATATCACATTTTTATTGCATTTTGGCTTGATCCTAGAAATTCTACGCAACTCAAGGACCCACGGAGAGAGTTGGGAATTTCGTTATTTTCATATTTGAGTTTCCTCAAATTTTGAAAAGAGGATCGTTGATTTTAATTATTTTCTCTTCAAATATTTCTTTTTATGAAAATAAAAGAGAGGGGATAAAATGACTTCCCCAAAATAAAGAAATATTGGAGATTTAATATTAAAATCAAATAAGATTTTATTCGGAGTTTTTATCGATTTTTATTTGAATTAGGAAAAATATGCGTTTTTCGAAATTGCATTAGAGGCCCAAATAAATGTTCACCTTGTCCCGTAGATTTTTCGAGGATGGGGAAAATTTATTTCAGGGTTTTTCGAGTCCATTTAGTATTTCTTTTATTCGTTTTTCTGAGCGGAATTATTAATTTAAAAAAAAACGAACCGACCTAACCGGGCCGTGTCCGACCTGGACACTAGCCCGGCCGGCCCTTTAAAGCCGCGGAGGCCCGAGCTAGTGCCACCCCGCCCGAAAACCCTAGGGCCGCCCAAAACCCGCCGCCATGTCGCCGTCCCGAGCCGCCGCCGCACCGCCCGCGCCTCCCCGCGCGTCGCGCCGCCGCCGAAGCCCGACGCCCCCTCGCCGCCGCCACCTGACCCTGTTGCCGGAGCCGCTCGCCGCCGCCGCCATCCCGCCGACCGCTGGAGGTAGTCGCCGCCGCCGTCCCGCCGACCGCCGGAGGCAGTCGCCGCCGCCGTCGGTTTTCGTGAGAAAACCGATCGGTTTTTTTTCGAAACCCTAGATTCCTTTTTTTACTTTAGATCGGTTTTTTCGGTTTAGTTATTTAGCGAACGCCCGTTCGTACGTTCGTTTTAACAAACGGTTTTCGTTCGTTAACCGCAGACAGCGAACGTTCGTTCGTTAGTCTGTTCGTCAGTTTTTCTTTTTCTTGGATTTTTCGCGATTATTTTCGATCGCGATTTCTGATCCGATTTTCGTTTTAGTTTATCTTCTCGCTCGTTTATCGGAATCAGGCGATTCAAGCGCCTAGATCTTCGTCTCGAAGCCCTCTTTCTGTTTAACCAACTTGAGCAAGATTTTTCTACTGTAAAATTTGACTTTAGTCCAGATTAGTAAACGGATCTTGTTTCTTTCGCAGTTTGAGTTCTGTTGCTTCGTTTGATTTGATTCTTTTTGCAAACCGGAGTTCTTATGTTAAACTTTCTGGTTAGTCTTCTGGCACTTGAAACAAGTAATATGACTTAGATCCCTCTTGGTTGGGGTAGATGGGTTGGTGCGGTTCTGTCCGTTGCTTCCTCCATTCCCATTACCATTCTTGGAGCCATTATGGTTGTGCGAACTACCTCCTCCATGGGTATGCTGAAACTGTCCTCCCGGCTTTGGGGCAAATCGTGGCTTCTGTTGAGCTCCAGAATTGTACTTCCCTTGTCCATACTTCCTCTTACGATTTTCAATCTGCTGTTGCTTCCCTTCAATCATGAGAGCTCTATCTACCAGCTCCTGGTAGTTTTTGAAGGTTGCTACCATCAACTGCATACTCAGTTCATCATTCAGTCCTTCCAAAAATTTCTCCTGCTTGGCTGCATCTGTAGCAACGTCGACTGGTGCATAACGTGCTAACTTACTGAAATCCTCCACATACTGGCCTACGGTGCGTCCTCCTTGGCGTAGGTTGCGAAACTCGCGCTTCTTCATAGCCATAGCTCCTGCTGAAACATGAGCTGTACGGAAAGCTTGCTGAAACTGGTCCCATGTGACAGTGTCAATGGGGTGCGTGGCTGTATAATTCTCCCACCATGATGCCGCGGGTCCATCAAGCTGATGTGCGGCAAAACGCACTCTTTCCGCATCTGTGCATCCTGCAGTGGTCAACTTCCTTCCAACTTTGCGGAGCCAATCATCTGCAACAATCGGCTCGGTGCTACTGGAAAACACCGGCGGGTTTAGCCTCAAGAAACGGGCTAGGTGATCAACAGGTGGTGGTGGCGGTGGGTTGTTGTTGTTGTTGTTGCCTTGGTTCTGCACTAACACTTGCATCAGGGCATTCTGTTGCTGAATCAACTGGGTGATCTCCGGTGGGAAAACAAATCCGGTGTCGCGTCTTGGAGGCATCTGATAGGTTTAGAAAAGATGAGAGTTAAGAATAGAATGAGGTCTAGAGAGAAAACACTACCCATATGCTCATGAGGCAAATACAATCAATATCACTCAATCAATTCAAACAAGGCAAAACAATCGATCTAACTAGCGTTACAAAGTGCTTGAACTATACTATTAAATGGGGGAAAACTACTACTGATATGGTGGTCTACTAAAAATTCTGATCCGTTGAAGACTCCATGATGTCTGCTCCAGCTTCGTCAACATAGTCATCTTCACTTGGTTCCGAGTCGGTGTCGTCGATGATGATGTAGTTATCCGGACAAGTGCATTCGTCAACTTCTGCTTTTGGCACTGGATTTTCCATGAATACTCCAATCTTCTTCTCCAGGTCGTCATTCTTCCCTACTAGTGCGATGATTTCCTCCATATAATCCTCGCGTGTAGCTTTAAGTTCTTCTTGGAGCTCCTTGATCTTCGTTAATGCCTTCTTCAGTTCTTCCTTGTCCGTGCACATCTGGTTCTCCTGGCGACGAATATGTTGATTTTGCTCCTGGATGAAAGCTACGATTGATCCATCCTTCTTGGTTCTGATCATCTCCCATTGCGCGTCTCGGCGTCCAAAAATCTGATAAATTGTATCCTTAAGCTCCTGGTGGTAGACTTCTCCAATGCGTCCCATTGCGATGTGTGCGGCCATGCACTTCCCTAAACTCCAGGTGGGTGCTATGAAAACCAATCTTATGGGTTCAGTAACTGGCACAAACGTCCTTCCTGGAATGAGAACTTGAATCTTCCAGCTCTCCTCTTCGGGTAATGTGGCGTTGTAGGTTCCGGTGATGCTTGGTATTCCTATGTTCAAATACTTGGTGACTTCCTTCAAGTGTCGACCAAAAGGCGTGTGTTCATCTGGTTGCATGAACTTGCTCCTTGTATCCGCCATTCCTAAAAGAGTAGAAAGTGGAGAGGGGTCAGAAATGAGAAGAGAGAAGCTTTCTAGGGCTTAAGCTTAGTGGTCGTGTCCTACAGTCAGCGTGTGCTCTGATACCAACTTTGCGGCGACCAGACCTCAAATGGTCTATGCTGCTGTGCACCAGTGTCATCCCTGAATCAGTAATGCTGACACGCACAGTACAAATGGAGGATTTATAACAGAGTAGCAATCACACACTTATTACATCGAATATCTCCAAAGAGATAAAGTATGATAAATATGGCTTAAGGCCATCTAAAACGATAACAGCGGAAGACTTGGAAGATAAGTGAGTCCATCAACTCCAGCGGCATCACTGAGTATAAGACCACGACCTAAGGCACCTTACTCGTCGTCTGAAAAGTCTGCAACATGAAACGTTGCAGCCCAAAAATGGGTCAGCACATAGAATATGCTAGCAAAGTAGCACATAGAGAATAATGAATAATAATAATGCTATACTACATGCATATATGGCTGGTGGAAAGCTCTATGGTTACAATTTTGCGAAAAGCCAATTTTTCCCTACTTCAAAGGAATAAATTTTATTTAACTATCATGGTGGTTGTTAAACATTGAGAAGGTACCTCCAACTCAATCCCAATTAAGTGTCATCACAACCCACAAAATTAATTAAAAGTAACATGGTGATGAGATTCAAATGATAATCCAGGTACTAGATACTCAAGTTGTCCATAACCGGGGACACGGCTAACCATGATTAGTTTGTACACTCTGCAGAGGTTTGCGCACTTTTCCCCACAAGACTCGATCGCCTCCGCTTGATTCTCGCACTGCATGATGTTTGAGAAACGGATGACCGAGACACAGTCTTTCAGGAACAATCACTCTTTACTCTGGATGGACCGGTACACCTACTTTCCCCTACATCTGCTAGCCCACCTCTTCAAGAGATCATGTAACCTACTCAACTATGCTAGAGCCCATAATAGCTTGTAGCTGCACACGGAAGTTTCTAGCATGAATAATCTTATGATCCCTTTGAGCCTGGGTGGCGGTCCTTATACAAACAGACAACACTGGATTCTCCAGGTGCCTCGATCCACCCAGATGTGAGTTTTAGTTGCCACCTTAGGTAAACCATTATTAACAATCTCACATCTGTCATGAATATCTCTCAAACCCAAATCCACGTCTACGAGCATAGCATGGCAATATAACAGCAACGTAGAAGTAACTCCCAAGGGTTTGATAAGAAAACAGGTAATAGGTACTACCTCAACTACTTCCCAGTACCCACAATTTAATTAGATCCTAATCATGCAATGTTTGAGGAATAGATCTAATGCAATAAAAACTGGGTATGGAAGGTATGATCAAAGTGTTACTTGCCTTGCTGATGATCCGCAAAACCTAGCGATTCGAAGTAACAAGTGGCACACTCCGGGTACTCTATCGCAAACAACAAGCAAACAATAAGTACTCATCTAATGCACAGGTAAAACTCGAATGAAAGATCCAACCAGAAAGTTCAACTTAAGAACTCCGGTTTGCCAAAAGAATCAACTCGACCGAAGCAACGAAAGTCAAACGGTGAAAAAAACAAGCTTCGTTTACTAATCTGGATCTAGGTCAAATTTTACAGTAGCAAAAACTTGTTTGAGTAGGCTAAACGGAAAGAGAATTTCGAGACGAAACTCTAGGCGCTTGAATCGCCTGATTCCGATAAACGAGCGAAAAGTTAAACAGAAACGAAGATTCGATCAGAAATCGAATCTGAGAAAATCGCGGAATAATCCGACGAAAAAGAAAAACGGACGAACGGTTAAAGAACGGACGTTCGTTAACAGAGAAAATCCGATGAACGCGTTCGTTAAAACGAATGAGTCAGTGAACGTTCACAAAATAACAAAACCGAAAAAATACCGATCTAGGTTTTTTTTTAAACGAACGGTTTTTTTTTACAAAAACCGGCAAACGAGGCGAGGTGCGGCTACCTCGGGGACGGGCTCCGGCGGGGCTCCGGTGACTCCGGCGAGGGGCGGCGGGGCGGCGGGTGCAGCGGGCGGCTCGGGGCGAGGGGCGGCGAGCGGCGGCGGCGCGGGCTCGAGCTCCGGCTCCGGCGGCGGCGAGTGCGGGTGCGGGCGGCGGGGAGAGAGGAAGGAGGAGAGGAGGGGGGTATATATATAGAAGGGGGGTCCGGCGGCTTGGGGAGGGGGCAAGCCGAGCGGGGCGGCTCCCGTGTCCGCCATGGACACGGCGCGGCGGCGGGGCGTGCTGGGGAAGGAGATCCCGCGGGCGGGCCGGCCTGGCTTCGGCTGGGCCTCGGCCCAGTCGGGCGCTGCGCATTTTTTTAAAATACATTCCGCGGAAAAAATATTCATAGAAAAATAAATAGAAGTCCAAAAAAGATAAAATAAATTTTCCCCGTCTAGATAGAAAATCTAGAATAGGGTGAACATTTTTTTAACACAAAATAAATTTTTGAAAACATGCAATATTTTTAATGCAATGAAAACATCAAATAAAATCCAAATAAATTCCAATAAATGATTTTAACATTTTTCCTCCAGTATTTCAATTGTTTTGGAGAAGTCATATTTTCTCCTCTCATTTATTTTGTTTAATGAAATATTTTTCCGGAGAGAAAAATAATTAAAACCAAAATCCTCGTCTCATTATTTGATGAAAAATCAAATATGAAAATTCGAGAAAATCCCCAACTCTCTCCGAGGGTCCTTGAGTTGCTTAGGATTTATCGAGGATTTGTCAAAATGCACTAAAACATGATATTCAATGATGATCTATGTATAACATACCAAATTGAAAATTTGGGATGTTACACACTTTGATCATGCCTCTTTACTACCCAGTTTTATTGCATTAGTTCAATCCTCAAACATTTGCATGGTTAGGATCTGATTTAAATTGTGGGTTTTGGGAAGTAGATGAGGTAGTACCTATTCACCTGTTTATTATCAAACCTATGGGAGTTACTTCTACGTTGCTTATATTGCTATGCTATGCTCGTAGATGTGGTTTGGGTTTGAGTGTATTGATGACGGATGTGAGGTTGTTAATTAATGGTTCCACTTAAGGTGGCTACTTAAATACACATCTGGGTGGATTGCTTGTGGGCACCTGGAGAATCCAGTGTTGTCCTAGGATATCTGATAACCCACAAGTATAGGGGATCGCAACAGTTTTCGAGGGTAGAGTATTCAACCCAAATTTATTGATTCGACACAAGGGGAGCCAAAGAATATTCTCAAGTATTAGCAGCTGAGTTGTTAATTCAACCACACCTGGATAACTTAATATCTGCAGCAAAGTATTTAGTAGCAAAGTAGTATGGAAGTAACGGTAACGGTAGCAAAAGTAATATTTTTGGGTTTTGTAGTGATTGTAGCAGTAGCAACGGAAAAGTAAATAAGCGAAGAACAATATGTGAAAAGCTCGTAGGCATTGGATCAGTGATGGAGAATTATGCCGGATGCGGTTCATCATGTAACAATCATAACATAGGGTGACACAGAACTAGCTCCAGTTCATCAATGTAATGTAGGCATGTATTCCGAATATAGTCATACGTGTTTATGGAAAAGAACTTGCATGACATCTTTTGTCCTACCCTCCCGTGGCAACGGGGTCCTAGCGAAAACTAAGGAATATTAAGGCCTCCTTTTAATAGAGTACCGGACCAAAGCATTAACACATAGTGAATACATGAACTCCTCAAACTACGGTCATCACCGGGAGTGGTCCCGATTATTGTCACTTCGGGGTTGCCGGATCATAACACATAGTAGGTGACTATAGACTTGCAAGATAGGATCAAGAACTCACATATATTCATGAAAACATAACAGGTTCAGATCTGAAATCATGGCAATCGGGCCCTAGTGACAAGCATTAAGCATAGCAAAGTCATAGCAACATCAATCTCAGAACATAGTGGATACTAGGGATCAAACCCTAACAAAACTAACTCGATTACATGATAAATCTCATCCAACCCATCACCGTCCAGCAAGCCTACGATGGAATTACTCACGCACGGCGGTGAGCATCATGAAATTGGTGATGGAGGATGGTTGATGATGACGACGGCGACGGATTCCCCTCTCCGGAGCCCCGAACGGACTCCAAATCAGCCCTCCCGAGAGGTTTTAGGGCTTGGCGGCGGCTCCGTATCGTAAAACGCGATGAACCCTTCTCTTTGACTTTTTTCTCCCCGAACACGAATATATGGAGTTGGAGTTGAGGTCGGTGGAGCGTTAGGGGGCCCACGAGGCAGGGGGCGCGCCCCCCACCCTCGTGGACAGGGTGTGGGCCCCCTGACATGGATTCTTCTTCCAGTATTTTTAATATTTTCCAAAAATAAGTTCCGTGGAGTTTCAGGTCATTCCAAGAACTTTTGTTTCTACACATAAATAACACCATGGCAATTCTGCTGGAAACAGCGTCAGTCCGGGTTAGTTCCATTCAAATCATGCAAGTTAGAGTCCAAAACAAGGGCAAAAGTGTTTGGAAAAGTAGGTACAAGGGAGACGTATCAACTCCCCCAAGCTTAAACCTTTGCTTGTCCTCAAGCAATTCAGTTGATAAACTGAAATTGATAAAGAAAAACTTTTACAAACTCTCGCTAGCCCTTCCTGAGACCGCAAAACATAAATGCAGAGCACCTTTAAAGATCAAGGACTAACTAAACATTGTAATTCATGGTAAAAGAGATCCAGTCATAGTCATACCCAATATAAATTAATAGTAATGAATGCAAATGACAGCAGCGCTCTCCAGCTAGTGCTTTTTAATAAGAGGGTGATGACTCAACATAAAAGTAAATAGATAGGCCCTTCGCAGAGGGAAGCAGGGATTTGTAGAGGTGCCAGAGCTCGATTTTAAAGCAGAGATACATAATATTTTGAGCGGCACACTTTCATTTCAACATAACAACCAAGAGATGGCGATATCTTCCATGCTGAACACAATATAGGCGGTTCCCAAACAGAATGGTAAAGTTTATACTCCCCCTCCACCAACAAGCATCAATCCATGGCTTGCTCGAAACAACGAGTGCCTCCAACTAGCAACAGTCCCAGGGGGAGTTTTGTTTGCAATTATTTTGATTTAGTTTGCATAAAGCATGGGACTGGGCATTCCGGTGACCAGCCATTTTCTCGTGAGTGAGGAGTGGAGTCCACTCCTCTTGAGAATAACCTGCCTAGCATGGAAGATACGGACAGCCCTAGTTGATACATGAGCTATTCGAGCATACAAAACAGAATTTCATTTGAAGGTTTGGAGTTTGGCACATACAAATTTACTTGGAACGGCAGGTAGATACCGCATATAGGAAGGTATGGTGGACTCATATGCCATAACTTTGGGGTTTAAGGGATTGGATGCACAAGCAGTATTCCCACTTAGTACAAGTGAAGGCTAGCAAAAGACTGGGAAGCGACCAACTAGAGAGCGACAACAGTCATGAACATGCATTAAAATTAATAAACATTGAGTACAAGCATAAGTAGGATATAATCCACCATGAACATAAATACTGTGAAGGCTTTGTTGATTTGTTTCAACTACATGCGTGAACATGTGCCAAGTCGAGTCACTTAAATCATTCAAAGGAGGATACCACCCCGCTATACCAAATCACTACCATTTTAATAGCATGTTGGCACGCAAGGTAAACCATTATAACTCATAGCTAATCAAGCATGGCATAAGCAACTATAATCTCTAATTGTCATTGCAAACATGCTTATTCATAATAGGCTGAATCAGGAATGATGAACTAATCATATTTACAAAAACAAGAGAGGTCGAGTTCATACCAGCTTCTCTCATCTCAATCAGTCCGTCATATATCGTCATAATTGCCTTTCACTTGCACGATCGAACGATGTGAATAATAATAATAGTGCACGTGCATTGGACTAAGCTGGAATCTGCGAGCATTCAATAAACAGGAGAAGACAAGGCAATATGGGCTCTTGGTTAAATCAACAATAGTGCATAGAGCCACTTCAACAATTTAATTATGGTCTTCTCCTATCGACCCCCAAAGAAAAGAAATAAAACTATTTACATGGGAGAGCTCCCAACAAGCAAAAGAAGAACGGGAAATCTTTTTGGGTTTTCTTTTAATTATTACTACAGGAAAAAAGTAAACTAACTAAAAGCTACAACTATTTTTTTGTTTTTCTTAAAGTTTTTCAAACACACAAGAAGAAAGCATGAAAAATAAAATAAACTAGCATGGATATTACAGTGAAGAAGTATGAGCACCAACATCTAGCAATGAGTGTGTGAACATAAATGTAATGTCGGTGAGAAATACGTACTCCCCCAAGCTTAGGCTTTTGGCCTAAGTTGGTTTATTGCCACGGATGGCCTGGCGGATATCCATAGTTGTAGCCGGGGTCATACTGAGATGCGGCGGCTATTGCCTCCTGGGCTGCAGCGTGGCGGCGAGCTGCCTCCGCCCTCCTCTCGTACTCATCTGCCTCCTTCCTGGTTATAAAATGTCTTCCTTTTGCCAGAAAGTCAAAGGGTGCAGGAGCAGGGAGAATAATATTGACAGGGCGACGCCTGTCAAAGATTAGTCAGTACTGGAGAGGTGGTTCATTCCTCTCGACAAACTGGTGGTGAACCATAGCATTAAAGTCTAGATAAGTAGGAGGCAATTCAATATCATCATCACGTATGGTTACACCAAGAAAACCAGCTAAGCGGGTTGCATAAATTCCACCAAAGAAATCTCCATTAAATCTATTATGATGCAACCTACGTGCAACAATGGCTCCCAAATTATAAGATTTGTCTCCTAACACAGCACTCCTGAGAATACTAAGGTCAGGGACACACATATGACATGCTTCATCTTTACCATTTATGCACCTACCTATGAAGAGAGCAAAATAATGTATAGCAGGAAAATGAATGCTCCCTATGGTAGCGTGTGCTATGTCTCTAGATTCACCCACAGTTATACTAGCAAGAAATTCTCTAAATTCAGATTTGCGAGGTTCACTAGTACTACCCCATTGTGGAAGTTTGCAAGCAGTGGTAAAATCCTCTAAGTCCATCGTATAAGATTTTTCATAAAGATCAAACAGGACAGTTGGAGAATTGTGTGGAGATGAAAATTCAAACCTCCTCACAAAGGAACTAGTGAGATAGTGGTACTGGTGGCACTTTTCCTCCTTGAAGCTCACAAGACCAGCGTTACGCAAATATGCGTTAAATTCTTCCTTGATTCCCGCTCGATCCATAAAGTCCTCTGAAGGCCATTCACAAGGCCGCACTGGAGCGTTCCTTGGTGGCTCATCGTCAGCATCACGCATTGCAAGCCTAGGTCCTTGCTTCCTTGAAAAACCACCTTGGTACATTTTCCTAAGCATATTTCTTCCTCTGAAAAATTTCTGAAATTTTTAGTAACTTCAAATAAAAGTGAACCAAGCTCAACAAAATTGATAGCAACTACTCCTACAAGTGCCTAGAGACTATATCAAGCATTAGAACTACTTGGAACCATATAAATTTGACATGCAAGCTCAAGAACATGGTCACCTAGGCAACACAAATTTGCAATGAATAAAGCACTAGAACAAAAACTAATTGGACCAATGGAGGAGTCACATAGCAAAGAACAATCTCCCAGAGCAGTTTTGTGAGAGGTGCTTTGAGCAAGGAGATCGAAAATCGCAGCAAAATGAGCTAGAACTCGTGCTTGAGCTGGATGATGATTTTTTTTGGAGGAAGAAGAAGTGTGTGAGTGCAGGAATAAGTGGAGGGGAGCCACCGTGGGCCCACGAGGCAGGGGGCGCGCCCTGTAGGGGTGGGCGCGCCCTGGACCCTCGTGGCCAGGTGCTTGCTCCCCCTGCTGTGTTCTCAGTGCCAGATATTCTCAAATATTCCAGAAAAATCATATTAAATTGGCAGGGCATTTAAAGAACTTTTATTTTCGGGGTATTTTTTATTGCACGGATAATTCAGAAAACAGACAGAAAATACTATTTTAGTTTATTTCAACTAAATAGCAGAAAGTAGAGAGAGGGTACAGAAGGTTGTGCCTTCTAGTTTCATCCATCTCATGCTCATCAAAAGGAATCCACTAACAAGGTTGATCAAGTCTTGTTAACAAACTCATTCCGAATAACATGGAACCGGAGAAATTTCGAATAACACTATGTTACCTCAACGGGGATATGCACATCCCCAATAATAAGAATATCATATTTCTTTTTGACAGTAAGAAGAGGAAATTCAAAACCTCCAATAATAATCGATGAATTTTTCCAATAGAATTGATACTGTGAACTTGAGGTTGTTTCCTCGGAAAGTGTACCGTATGCTCATTACCATTAACATGAAAAGTGGCATTGCCTTTGTTGCAGTCAATAACAGCCCATGCAGTATTCAAAAAGGGTCTTCCAAGAATAATAGACATACTATCGTCCTCGGGAATGTCAAGAATAACAAAGTCTGTTAAAATAGTAACGTTTGCAACCACAACAGGCACATCCTCACAAATACCGACAGGTATAGCAGTTGATTTATTAGCCATTTGCAAAGATATTTCAGTAGGTGTCAACTTATTCAAATCAAGTCTACGATATAAAGAGAGAGGCATAACACTAACACCGGCTCCAAGATCACATAAAGCAGTTTTAACATAGTTTCTTTTAATGGAGCATGGTATAGTGGGTACCCCTGGATCTCCTAGTTTCTTAGGTATTCCACCCTTAAAAGTATAATTAGCAAGCATGGTAGAAATCTCAGCTTCCGGTATCTTTCTTTTATTAGTAACAATATCTTTCATGTACTTAGCATAAGGATTCATTTTGAGCATATCCGTTAATCGCATACGCAAAAGATAGGTCTAATCATTTCAGCAAAGCGCTCAAAATCCTCATCATCCTTTTTCTTGGATGGTTTGGGAGGAAAAGGCATGGGTTTCTGAACCCAAGGTTCTCTTTCCTTACCGTGCTTCCTAGCAACAAAGTCTCTCTTATCATGACGTTGATTCTTTGATTGTGGGTTATCAAGATCAACAACAGGTTCAACTTCTACATCATTATCATTAATAGGTTCAGCATCATCATGAACATCATCATTAATATTATCACTATGTTCATGTTCATTACCAGATTGTGTTTCAGCATCACAAATAGAAATATCATTTGGATTCTCAGGTGGTTCAGCAATAGGTTCACTAGAAGCATGCAAAGTCCTATAATTTTTCTCTTTCTTCTTTTTAGAAGGACTAGGTGCATCAATATTACTTCTCTAAGAATCTTGCTCAATTCTCTTAGGGTGGCCTTCAGGATACAAAGGTTCCTGAGTCATTTTACCGGTTCTAGTAGCCACTCTAACAGCATAATCATTATTCTTACTATTTAATTCATTGAGCAAATCATTTTGAGCTTTACGTACTTGTTCTACTTGAGTGGTAACCATAGAAGCATGTTTACTAATGAGTTTAAGTTCACCCTTAACTCTAGACATATAATGACCCAAGTGTTCAATCATAAAAGCATTTTGTTTTAATTGTCTACCAAAATAAGCATTGAAATCTTCTTCCTTAACAATAAAATTATCAAACTCATCCAAACATTGTCTAGCAAACTTAGTAGGAGGGATTTCAACTTTATCATATCTATAGAGAGAATTTACCTTTACTACCTGTGTCGGGTTATCAAGACCATGAGTTTCTTCAATAGGTAATGGATTATGATCATATATTTCTTCAACAGGCGGTAAATTAAGACCATGTATTTCTTTAATAGGAGGTAAATTCTTAACATCTTCAGCTTTAATACCTTTTTCTTTCATAGATTTCTTTGCCTCTTGCATATCTTCAGGACTGAGAAATAGAACACCCCTCTTCTTCGGAGTTGGTTTAGGAATGGGTTCAGGAGTTGGCTCAGGAAGTGTCCAATTATTTTCGTTGGTCAACATATTATTCAATAGAATTTTAGCTTCATCCGGTGTTCTTTCCCTGAAAACAGAACCAACACAACTATCCAGGTAATCTCTGGAAGCATCGGTTAGTCCATTATAAAAGATATCAAGTATTTCATTTTTCTTAAGAGGATGATCAGGCAAAGCATTAAGTAATTGGAGAAGCCTCCCCCAAGCTTGTGGGAGACTCTTCTTCAATTTGCACAAAATTATATATATCCCTCAAAGCAGCTTGTTTCTTATGAGCAGGGAAATATTTAGCAGAGAAGTAATAAATCATATCCTGGGGACTACGCACACAACCAGGATCAAGAGAATTAAACCATATCTTAGCATCACCCTTTAATGAGAACGGAAATATTTTAAGGATATAAAGGTAGCGAGATTTCTCATCATTAGTGAACAGGGTGGCTATATCATTTAATTTAGTAAGATGTGCCACAACAGTTTCAGATTCATAGCCATAAAAAGGATCAGATTCAACTAAAGTAATTATATCAGGATCAACAGAGAATTCATAATCCTTATCAGTAACACAAATAGGTTAAGTAGCAAAAGCAGGGTCAGGTTTCATTCTAGCATTAAGAGATTGCTGCTTCCATTTAGCTAATAACTTCTTAAGATAATATCTATCATTGCAAGCTAAAATAGTTGTAGCAGCTTCTTCATCCATAACATAACCCTCAGGAACAACAGGTAATTCATATTTATTAGGGGGAGAGTCTTCATCATCACTATCATCAATATTATCAGTTTCAATACTTTCATTCTCTCTAGCCCTAGCAAGTTGTTCATCAAGAAATTCACCAAGTGGCACAGTAGTATCAAGCATAGAAGTAGTTTCATCATAAGTATCATTCATAGCAGAAGTGGCATCATCAATAACATGTGACATATTAGAATTAATAGCAGAAGCAGGTTTAGGTGTCGCAAGCTTACTCAAAACAGAAGGTGAATCAAGTGCAGAGCTAGATGGCAGTTCCTTACCTCCCCTCGTAGTTGAGGGATAAATTTTTGTTTTCTCGTCTTTCAAGTTCTTCATAGTGACCAGCAGATATAAATCCCAAGTGACTCAAAGAATAGAGCTATGCTCCCCGGCAACGGCGCCAGAAAATAGTCTTGATAACCCACAAGTATAGGGGATCGCAAGAGTTTTCGAGGGTAGAGTATTCAACCCAAATTTATTGATTCGACACAAGGGGAGCCAAAGAATATTCTCAAGTATTAGCAGCTGAGTTGTCAATTCAACCACACCTGGATAACTTAATATCTGCAGCAAAGTATTTACTAGCAAAGTAGTATGGAAGTAACGGTAACAGTAGCAAAAGTAATATTTTTGGGTTTTGTAGTGATTGTAACAGTAGCAACAGAAAAGTAAATAAGCGAAGAACAATATGTGAAAAGCTCGTAGGCATTGGATCGGTGATGGAGAATTATGCCGGATGTGATTCATCATGTAACAATCATAACATAGGGTGACACAGAACTAGCTCCAGTTCATCAATGTAATGTAGGCATGTATTCCGAATATAGTCATACGTGCTTATGGAAAAGAACTTGCATGACATCTTTTGTCCTACCCTCCCGTGGCAGCAGGGTCCTGGCGGAAACTAAGGGATATTAAGGCCTCCTTTTAATAGAGTACCGGACCAAAGCATTAACACATAGTGAATACATGTACTCCTCAAACTACGGTCATCACCGGGAGTGGTCCCCATTATTGTCACTTCGGGGTTGCCGGATCATAACACATAGTAGGTGACTATAGACTTGCAAGATAGGATCAAGAACTCACATATATTCATGAAAACATAATAGGTTCAGATCTGAAATCATGGCACTCGGGCCCTAGTGACAAGCATTAAGCATAGCAAAGTCATAGCAACATCAATCTCAGAACATAGTGGATACTAGGGATCAAACCCTAACAAAACTAACTCGATTACATGATAAATCTCATCCAACCCACCACCGTCCAGCAAGCCTACGATGGAATTACTCACGCACGGCGGTGAGCATCATGAAATTGGTGATGGAGGATGGTTGATGATGACGATGGTGACAGATTCCCCTCTCCGGAGCCCCGAACGAACTGCAGATCAGCCCTCCCAGGAGGTTTTAGGGCTTGGCGGCGGCTCCGTATCGTAAAACACGATGAATCCTTCTCTCTGATTTTTTTCTCCCCGAACACGAATATATGGAGTTGGAGTTGAGGTCGGTGGAGCGTCAGGGGGCCCACGAGGGAGGGGGGCAGGCACGCCCCCACCCTCGTGGACAGGGTGTGGGCCCCCTGACGTGGATTCTTCTTCTAGTATTTTTAATATTTTCCAAAAATAAGTTTCGTGGAGTTTCAGGTCATTCCGAGAACTTTTGTTTCTGCACATAAATAACACCATGGCAATTCTGCTGAAAACAGCGTCAGTCCGGGTTAGTTCCATTCAAATCATGCAAGTTGGAGTCCAAAACAAGGACAAAAGTGTTTGGAAAACTAGATACGACGGAGACGTATCAATATCCCAGAGGACCCGTGTGATCATCCTACGGCCCGCCACCCAGGCTCAAAGGGATCATAAGATTATTCATGCTAGAAACTTCCGTGTGCAGCCACATGCCATTATGGGCTCTGGCATAGTTGAGTAAGTTGCGTGAAGCTCTTGAAGAAGTAGACTAGCAGATGTAGTGGGTTGTAGGTGGTACTGTCTATCCAGAGTAGAGAGTTAATGTTTCAGAAAGACTGTGTCTCGAATCTCCGACCACGGATGTATTCGAGCCTTGTGGGGAAAAGTGCGCAAACCTCTGCAGAGTGTACAAACTAATCATGGTTAGCCGTGTCCCCGGTTATGGACATCTTGAGTATCTAGATCTTGGATTTTCATGTGGATCTCATCACTCTTAATATAATTTGATTGGGTTTAATGATGATGCTTAATTGGGATTGAGTTGGAGGAACCTTCTCAATGTTTAACAACTACCATGATAGTTAAATAAAATTTATTCCGTTGTTGTAGGGAAAAATTGGCTTTTCGCAAAACATATTACCCATACAACCTCCACCAGCCATATATGCATGTAGTGATAGCAATTATTCTGTTCATTACTCTTTTGTGTTACATTGCCAACATATTCCATGTGCTGACCCATTTCGGGCTACAACGTATCATGTTGCAGACTTTTCAGACGACGAGTAAGTAGCCATAGGTCGTTATCTTTCACTCAGTGATGCCGTTGGAGTTGATGGACTCACTTTATCTTCCAAGCCTTCCGCTATTATCGTTTTAGATGGCCTTAAGCCATATTTATTGTAATAAGTGTTCTTTTGAGACATTCGATGTAATAAGTGTGTGATTGCTACTCTGCTATAAATCCTCAAGTACTATGCGTGTTAGCATTACCGATCCAGGGATGACACCGACGCACAGAGATCAGACTGTTTGAGGTCTGGTCGCTACAAGATGGTATCATAGCACACGCTGACTGTAGGACACGACCACTAAGCTAAAACCCTAGATCACTACTCTCTTCTCATTTCTGACCCCTCTCCATTTTCTACTCTTTAGGATGGCGGACGCAAGGAACAAGTTTGCACAACCAGACGAAGACACACCTTTTGGACGACACTTGAAGGAAGTCACTAGGTACCTGAACATCGGAATACCAAGCTTCACCGGGACCTACAACGCCACTTTACCAGAAGAGGAGCGCTGGATGATCCAAGTTCAAGTTCCAGGAAGGACCTTCACGCCAGTCACTGAGCCCATAGAGTTTTCCTTTGATGCACCAACCTGGAGTCTAGGCAAGAGCATGGCAGCCCACATCACCATGGGACGCATTGGAGAAGTTTACCACAAGGATCTCAAGGATACTATTTACCAGATTTGTGGGTGCCGGGATGAGCAGTGGGAGATGATCAGCACCAGGAAGGATAGATCTATTGCAGCTTTCATCCAGGAGTTAAACCAGCACATTCGACGCCAGGAGAACCAGATGTGCGCAAGCATGATAGATCTGAAGAAGGCAATGACAAGGATCACGGAGCTGGAGGAAGAACTCAAGGCTACTCGCGAAGATTATGAGGAAGAAATCGTCGTACTAGTGGAGAAGAATGACGACCTGACAAGGAAACTCAGAGTATTCATGGGAGATCCCGCGCCAGGAGGAGAAGACGACGATTCCACTTGTCCGGAGAACTACATCATCATCGACGACACCGATTCGGACCCCGACGATAGCGATGCTGACTTTGTTGATGAAGCTGGAGAAGATATTATGGAGTCTTCCACCGATCAATTTTCTAGTCGACCACCATGTTCAGTAGTAGTATTCGCCAATGTATATAGTATAGTCCGAGCACTTTTGTAATGATAGTTAGACCGATTGTATGCCCTTGTTTGAATTGATTGAAGTGATATGATTGTGTTTATCTCATGTGCATATGGGTAGTGTTTTCCCCCCTTATACCTCATTCTACTCTGTTTTCTCACCTTTTCCTAAACCCAGCAGATGCCTCCGAGATGCGACAATGGATTTGCTTTCCCACCGGAGCTCACTCAGTTGATCCAGCAGCAGAATGCATTGATGCAGATACTAGTACAGAATCAGAATCAGGGGAACAACAACAACAACAACCCACCACCACCACCTGTTGATCACTTAGCCCATTTTCTAAGGCTGAATCCGCCGGTGTTCTCCAGTAGCACCGAGCCGATAGTTGCAGATGATTGGCTCCGCAAGACTGAAAGGGATTTGACCACTGCAGGATGCACAGATGCGGAGAGAGTGCATTTTTCCGCACATCAGCTTGATGGACCCGCATCATCATGGTGGGAGAATTTCACAGCCACTTACCCCATCGACACCATTACATGGGACTAGTTTCAGCAGGTTTTTCGCACTGCCCATGTATCAACATGAGCTATGGCCATGAAGAAGCGTGAGTTTCGCAACTTACGCCAAGGAGGGCGCACCGTTGGCCAGTATGTGGATGACTTTAGTAAGCTATCACGTTATGCCCTAGATGACGTCGCTACGGATGCAGCTAAGCAGGAGAAGTTTCTGGAAGGGCTGAATGATGAGCTGAGCATGCAGTTGATGGTGGCAAATTTCAATAACTACCAGGAGTTGGTAGATAGAGCTCTCATGATTGAAGGGAAGCAGCAGCAGATTGACAACCGCAAGAGGAAGTATGGACAAGGGAAGTACAATTCTGGAGCGCAGCAGAGATCCCGTTTTACCCCGAACTCGGGAGGACCCCTTCAGCATAACCATGGAGGTCACAATCACAATGGAGGGATTTCGCACAACCATAGTGGCCCCAAGAATGGGAATGGTAATGGAGGAAGCAACGGCCAGAACCGTTCCAACCCAGCAACACCCGCCAAGAAGGATCTAAGTCACATTACTTGTTTCAAGTGCGGGAAGAATGGACACTATGCCACAGAGTGTTCTGAAGCAAAGAATGGAAATGGCAATGGAAGCTCTGGGAAGAAGCCCAACCCTTTCAACAGGGGACAAGTGAACCACGTTAGCGTGGAGGAGGTTGAAGCGCAACCCGATGCAGTAATAGGTAAGTTTTTGGTTAAGTCATTTACTGCAATCGTTCTTTTCGATACTGGTGCATCGCATTCATACATATCAAGGGGATTTGTGGATAAATTTAAACTGCCGACCCAAGCCCTTAGGTCACCCATGTTAGTAACCTCGCCAGGAGCAGAGTATATGGCTAGCCTATGGTGTGATCGGTTACCATTAAGGATTGGTACCTACCTGTTTCCCTCAGACCTAATAGTATTGGAGTCACAAGGACTGGATGTGATATTAGGCATGGATTGGTTATCGAAGTATGGAGGGAACATTGACTGCGTCAGTAAGTCGATTTTGCTTACCACCCTAGAAGGAAGAAGGATCAAGTATGTATCCCGGCATGTGCCGAATAGGACTCAAGTGAATTCCTTATCAGGAGTTGTACAGGAGGAAGTACCAGTGGTGAAGGATTTCCCGGATGTATTTCCAGAAGAGTTGCCAGGCATGCCACCGGATAGAGACATTGAGTTTTTGATTGAGCTTTTACCAGGCACAGGGCCAATATCTAAGAGACCGTACAGGATGCCCGCAAAGGATTTAGAGGAAATTAAGAAGCAGATAAAGGAGTTACTGGATAAAGGCTATATTCGCCCAAGCTCATCACCTTGGGGATCCCCAGTACTTCTAGTGGAGAAGAAGGATGGATCGTTGAGGATGGTTGTTGATTATCGAGGATTGAATGAGGTGACGATCAAGAACAAGTACCCACTGCCTATGATCAATGATTTGTTTGACCAGCTGCAAGGAGCTAAGGTGTTTTCCAAGATCGATCTGCGATCAGGGTACCACTAGCTGAAGATTCGAGAGCAGGATATACCTAAGACAGCTTTTACCACAAGTACGGGCTATATGAGTATACCATTATGTCATTTGGTCTGACTAACGCACCTGCCTATTTTATGAACATGATGAACAAGGTGTTTATGGAGTTTTTGGATAAGTTCGTCGTGGTGTTCATTGATGATATTCTAGTCTACTCGAAGAATGAAGAGGAACATAAGGAGCATTTGCGTTTGGTACTTGGGAAGCTCAGAGAACATCAGTTATATGCCAAGTTCAGCAAGTGTGAGTTTTGGTTGAAGGAAGTTGGATTCCTTGGACATGTTATATCCGGAGAAGGAATAGTAGTAGACCCTACCAAGGTTGTCACCGTGACAAATTGGGAAGCACCCACATCAGTTGGAGAGATCCGGAGTTTGCTTGGACTCGCAGGATACTACCGGAGGTTCATTGAGAATTTCTCAAAGATTGCAAAGCCCATGACGGAGTTGTTGAAGAAGGACACTAAGTTCAAATGGACTGAGGAATGTGAGGCCAGTTTTCAGGAGTTGAAGAAACGCTTGGTTACAGCTCCAGTGTTGATTCTTCCAGATCAACGCAAGGATTACCAGGTGTATTGCGACGCCTCTCGTCGAGAACTTGGAGGAATGCTTATGCAGGAGGGAAGAGTTGTTTCATATGCCTCACGACAGCTTAAACCCCATGAGTTAAATTATGCTACACATGATTTGGAGTTAGCAGCCGTAGTGCATGCGTTGAAGACATGGAGACATTTTCTCATCGGAAACCATTGTGAGGTGTACACGGATCACAAGAGTTTGAAGTACATTTTCACGCAGAAGGAGTTGAATCTCAGGCAGAGGAGATGGTTGGAGCTCATCAAGGATTATGATATGAAGTTGCATTATCATCCCGGAAAGGCTAACGTAGTAGCCGATGCGCTGAGTCTCTAGGGTCATGTCAATACACTCATGACCGGAGAGTTACCCAAGGAGTTAGCAGAGGATCTTCGTGAACTATCACTACAAGGATTCTGGTCTATTGCAACAAAAATTATTACTACAACTATCTTTTGTTGCAATAAAATGCTATATTACCACAAAATTCCAGTTCGTGGTAATAGGATCTACATATTGCCACAATTTCGTTTCATCGCGCTAAGTACTCATTTTGTTGCAATAGAAGCCATGTATTGCCACAAGCTGCATCGTTGTTGTAATATGGTAGTGATATTGCGATAGTCCTGTCCCGTTGCGTGAATTGGTCATCTTGTTGCAATAACGGCTAGGTATTGCAACAAAGTACATAGATACTATTGCAACACCTCTGACATGTGGTGCTAGTCACAGATAATATTGCAACAAAGCATGTATTGGTTGTAATAGGGTGACTTTCTGCCTCGCCTTCGTTGCGTTGCAATAACTATTACATATTGCGACAAATTGAGCATCCAAGGTAATACGTACAGCATAATGCAACAATCTCTAGTGTTGCCAAAAAGGAGCAGGATATTGCAACGATATTCTCTACCATGCTCCCAATTTTTTCCTTTATTTATTATACTTTTTTGCAGGATCTGATTAAAGGGGCGTACTAGTTTACGGAGGTATTAACACATTAGGTACCACAACTTGCACCTAAGTTGCATTATAGTCACATATCTTGCAAAGTGGACATCGGTGGTACCACAACTTGGAGGAATGCTCGCTTACGCGCGTGCGAAGCGTTGCACACTCGCGGACGCCCTTCACTTTAGGGTTTCTTGCACCGCTAGGGTCTCCTCCACTCACCCTACTGACCTCCTCCAGTAGCAAGGTCGTGCTCGGCACCCGAAAGACGGCAAGCTCAGTGCCCTTCTCACAAAGGTGAGTCGTGAGAACTAAGCACCACACATTCTCTTCCTAATTTTTCTGTATCTTGCTTGATGTGATGTATTTATGTGTGTTGTTAATAAAAAAGGAGATTCAATATAAAATTATGTGTTAAGTACAGAAATTGTGCAAGGCTGCATACTAGCTATTTTTAAACACTCCCAGGCTTCATTTGAACAGCTCTTCAGCCACCAATTGAGCAGCATAACAGCTGTATCCCAGACTAATTTTCGGCAAGAATTCATCAGCAGATCAACAACACTACATCAAGATATATACAAGGACATATGACACAAGATTTTAGTAGGATATAACAAACCATCTCAGTGAGATATATAACAAATGTTTCAAAATGATAGCACACAAGTTTCAGCAGCTATACTTGTATAGATTATTCACACAAAAGACCATAAGTTCAAGGCAAAGTAGTGAAAATGGCAACAACACTAAAAGACCATAAGTTCATAGCAACAGTGTGTACATAGCATCACTGTCAAAAGCAAAATAGCAACAACACTAAAAGAACAGCAACTACTCTTCTCTTCTCTTCATCACCAAATTGTTAGTGCTGGGCACTAGCTCTTGTTCCCATTTGCCACAACATATGACACTATGCAGGCATGCCTTGTTTCAACCTGTTTCATATCAGATTAAACTTCAGGAGAGATATTTCTCACAGGTAACCATCATAACAGTTCAGGAACTTATACTCATGGCTTAAACATGTGAAAAGCACCTTACCAAGAGATTAAAAACTATACAAAGAACCCCTGGTCATCATCCAATTCTTCTTGTCCGAAAGGAGCAATATGGCCATCATTTACGTAAGCCTCATCATCATCCGTATCATCATCAGATTCGAATTGGACATCTTCAAACTAAATAGGTTTTATATTTTCTATGACTGAAACATCAATGTTGGATCCTTCGTCATCATTTCTGCACATCTCTTCAGGTACTGTAATTTTTGGCACTGTAATTTCTGCATCGACAACATCCAGTACATCTGCCTCACCACCTTCATCGGCTTCAACGGCTTCATCAAGGCCTACACTATTTAAAACAGAAGGATCAAACAAATTGCGTGGATTCATTTTAATAACAGATGCCCAATCAGGGTTCTTCACATCTCTCACATAGAAAACCTGTTGAGCTTGGAGGCCTAGAATGTAAGGGTCTCCCTGGAATTGGTGTAGAGTAGTGTCAAGGTCAATAATTCCATATTTGTCCTTCTTATACCCCTTACTCTCAGTTCTGTTGGCAGGAGGCACAACAAACCAGTCACACTGGAATAGAAGAACCTCCTTATCAGGAGGAAAGTCAAGAAATATGATTTTCTTGATCACCCCGTAATAATCAATATTGCCTGTGTTTGCATCGCCCTTAACTATGACACCACTATTCTGGGTACTCAAGTCCTGCTCTATATAGGAATTCCGAAAGAAATATCCATTCAGAACTGTACGGTTGTATACCCGAGCTAGGTGATCAGGTCCTTTAGCTAGTGCATAAATAAGATTGCTGACCTTCCCATCATTGTGGAGTTCTGTGATCTGTTTCATGGAACAGAATATGTGTGAGTGTATTGTACAGCGTTGGTACGTTATTACAAGGAACATTAGTGAAAATGCGAAAGAAAATTACCCGTCTCTCAAACCAACCAACAAACTCTTCCTTGTGCTGCTTTTTAGGATTAGGAGAATTGTTCCTTGTGAGCTCCTCAAGATGTTCACTTCAAAGAGAAATGATTGTTAGTTGAACAGGAAAGTATTAAAGCATATCATGATGTGAAATAAATACATAAGTATCCTTACTCAATCCATGGCGCGGTTTCCTCACAGTTTGTTATTATGAAATGCCTCATTTGATTAATCTCAGCCAAAGACAATGATTCACAAACAAAACCTTTCTTGGAGTAATCAACTGTACTCATTATGCTAATCCCTGTTGGTGGTTGATCTGTACCTCCGTCTTCATGACGTTCGGACTGACTTAGCTTGGTAGGCATTCCATCAACGAATCGACTACGAAAAGTCATGCACTCTTCAAGTATGTACCCCTCTGCAATAGAACCTTCTGGTTGAGCCTTGTTATGCACATATCCTTTGAGCGTACGCAAGTATCGCTCAATTGGATACATCCATCTGTACAAGACAGGCCCTCCCAATCGGGCCTCTTCAGCAAGATGAATTGGGAGATGCATCATAATATCAAAGAATGCTGGTGGAAAGATCATCTCAAGCTGACATAGAGTTTCTGGAATTGTTTTGCTCAACCTCTCCAAATCTTCATCCCTTAACTCCTTGGAGCATAAATCAGAAAAGAATTTACTCAACTGAAGCAATGGGTTAACAACATTCTTTGGCAAAAGCTTGCGCAATGCAATAAGAAGAAGTTTCTGAAATATAACATGACAGTCATGAGTTTTGAGTCCGCTAATCTTGCACTGATCAAGGACTACACATCGCTTAATGTGTGAAGCATAGCCATCAGGCGTCTTAGTGCTCTGCAGAAACTTGAGGAGCATTATCTTTTCTTCCTTTTTTAAAGTATAGCAACCTTTCTTTATGTCATACTTATGCTTACCAGGCTTTGGATGCTGGTCCTTCCTAATTTTCAGGTCCTGTAAATCAAGACGAGCCTTCACACCATCCTTTGATTTCTTATCCATCTCAAGCAAAGTCCCCAGAATGCTGTCACAAATGTTCTTCTCGATGTGCATAACATCCAAATTGTTCCTAACGAGCAAGTGCTTCCAATATGGGAGCTGGAAAAATACATTTTTCTTCCGCCAATTATGCCAGCAATTACTTTCCGGTCGCTTTCTCTTATTTGACCGTCCAAATGGTGCATGTTGAATGCCATCAAGTTCCTGCACAACTTGTTCACCTGTGAGTGCCACTTGAGCTTCTCTATTATCTTCCTTGTTGTTGAACAAACACTTGTTTCGACGCCATTTGTGGGTCCTGGGCAGAAAACGTCGGTGTCCCATGTAGCAATGCATTCGACCATACTTGAGCCATAAAAAATCTGTATGTTTGTGGCAATACGGGCATGCTAGCTTGCCTTTTGTGCTCCAACCACTCAGCATTGCGTAAGCTGGGTAGTCATTGATGGTCCACAACAAGCATGCATACATCTGGAAAAAAAATTAGTTGCAGCATCATATGTCTCAGCACCATCCTCCCATAGAACATTCAGTTCATCAATCAAGGGCTGCAAGTACACATCTATGTTATTTCCTGGTGACTTTGGTCCTGGTATAATCATTGACATAATCCAATTTTGTTGTTTCATACACATCCAAGGTGGCAAGTTATATGGAATAAGAATGACAGGTCATATACTGTGTGATATACTCATGAGCCCAAAGGGGTTGAATCCATCCGAAGCAAGGCCAAGCCGAACACTGCGAGCATCTTTTGAGAATTTCTTATAATATTTCTTATCAAAATGCTTCGAGGCCTTGGAATCTGCAGGATGCCTCATTACGCCATCATCCACCCGACCCTCCTTATGCCATTTCATATGTGATGACACATGTTCTGTCATGTACAGCCTTTGCAGTCTTGGAATGAGTGGGAAATACCTTAGAACTTTCTGTGGCACTGGCTTCTTTGATTTATGACTTGATGCATTGTCTTCATCACTAGCAGGAGTAGATTTCCATCGAGACGCATGACAGACAGGGCATTCTTCTGCATCAGCATGTTCATTACGGAATAGCACACAATCATTAATGCACGCGTGTATCTTCTTGTAGTCCAGCCCAAGATCTCGGATCACCTTCCTTACTTTAGCGAGATTAGTAGGAATGCAGTGACCCTTTGGCAACACCTATGTGAACATCTGCAGAACTAAGTCACATGCTCTATTGGTCATCCCAGACACGCACTTGATTTGGTAAAGCTTCACAATGAAAGATAGCTTCGTGAAATCCTTGCAACCTGGGTACAACTCTTTTTTTTGCCTCTTTCAATTGTTCGAAGAAGACCTTGGCTGTTGCATTTGGCTCCTGGTTCCTTTCATCACCGCTGGAAGCATCCACATGAATGTCTCCCGCACCTTCACCAATGTTTGTATTGTTTTGCATGTTTGTGCCCCTTATGAGAGTATTGAGCATGTCACATACCCCAGCACCATCATCTACAACGTCTTCATTATCAGAATCTTCAGACATGCTTCCCTCATCCGATTGTTCACCATGGTATATCCAGTGAGTGTAGGTTGGATCCATCCCATTGAACAGCAAGTCAGTATGAACATCCTTTTTCTTTTTCGGAACAATATTAAGACATCTCCTACATGGGCATGGGACTGTTGAGTCAGGGTGAGCACCATCGAAGGAAAAATTCAAGAAATCCTTCATGCCAGTTTGCCACTCAACAGAACCTCTTTCCCTCTCCATCCAGCTCTTATCTCGTGTCATTTTTGCCTTGTCTGCGTAAAGCCAGTCCTGTTAAACAAACATAACAGCTGCTTTAGTAGCTGCATTACAGTCAATAGCATCACTAGCTGCATTACAAGACAAGACAACAGGGATACATACATACCAGTATTACTGTCACATGGTAAAGCAAACATTTATCTATACATTGTAAAGCAAAATTTGGTTGATGGAAGAAGAAATAGTATTACTGTCACATGGTAGTATATGTGACATGAGGGTAAATAAGTTCAGTTTCGTAGTTGGCTAGATCATGCAAAAACAGAAATTCAGAGAGAGACAGTGACGAGAAAATTTGCCATTTGCTTTGTTTGTCCACCACCTGCATCATGATCTGCTCTTGTGCTCAAGAACATAGCATAAGGGGCAAAGCAAAACATCTGCTCTTCTGCATCTTCTTCCATGTTTGTGCCCCTTATGAGAGTATTGATCATGTAACATAGCATAAGTAGTCACAGGATCAAAGCAAAACAAAACAAAATAGTAGACAGCAAAGGTAAATGGTTGAGAAATAGGACCGTCTTTTTGGTACTATTCTGATTAATCGAACACACAACCAAGTACTAGCAAGTGAAATAGGATTCAGCCGCTCATAACTACTCATATAGGAAATCAAGATCACTGGGTAGCATACTAAGTATTCTCACAGTAATTTTTCACCAATTAACCCATGTCCATGCAACGATTCACATGGTCATATGCAGATCAAAGCAAAACAGTACAGAGTTTCAGAGATTTACAACTAGAAAAGATCTTCTGCGTGAAAGGCTTGAGGTCTTGTGCGTGATCCTTGAAGAAGAGAAGCAGAAGAGGATCCTTGGGAAGATCGGCAGCGTGGTGAAGAGGAGCAGCGGCGGTCGTCGGTGTTGGAGAGGAGCAGCGGTGGTCGTCGGTCAGGGGTGGCAGGAGGGGGCCCCGAGCATTCAAGCTCCACCGCCTCCCTGTCTGGTGAAGCGCACCGTCAGGGAGGAGAGGCCGCCGCCGCCAGCCTCCCGAAACCCTCTTCTCACCTCCCTCTTCGTTCGATCCGATCTCTCCCCTTTATCTTTTCTTGGTTCGATCTGGTGTCTCCCCTGTCTCTCTGTTCTGGCTTCGATCTTTTTTTTAGGGGCGAGAGAAAGGAAGTCGCCCCCTTTTATTTTCTTTCCTTCGATCCCCTCCTCTGGTTTGTGGTTCAGTCGCGCGTGGGATCAGACGACCTGTCTGGTGGGTCGCGCCACCTGCGTGCTTCGATCGCCCGGGTGACCAGACACGCTGTCTGGTGGAGTGCGTGACCTCTTCTGCCGTATATTTTTTTTAAGGTCGGATAGCGTATATTACTGAAATATGTTCATGCAAAAAATAAAATTACTGAAATATGTCATTGACATGGCCTTCTTTTTCTGTTTGAAAGAAGATAGTAATTCTATTGACCAAACTTTGATTATCTGCAACTTTTAAACCACAAATCCAAATTATCTCATTATTTTTGCATTTCTTTAAATTAAACTGATATTATATAGTAATTTGGTTGCATAATTTTGCCTACTTAAGTAGTGTAGGTAGCATATGTCGGCCAACAATCGACACGTATCAACGTCCTACACCATCCATGTGATCACTAACGTCGCCTCCGATCATCGGGTCACCCTCGACGACCGGGTCGACTTCGGTCACGGCTCCGTCGAAAGCTTCCAAGACCGTGCGCTCCATTCCCGAGCTCTCCGTCCTCCGACAGGCGCGCCTGGTACGCCTCCTCCTCTTCCTCCGCCTTGCGCTGCTCTTCCTCCTCGCTTTCATGGAGGGATGCGATGCTCCCAGTGCCACCTCGCCTGGTGCACTGGGACACTTATCTGCTGCCCAGGCGGGTGGGAAGACACCGGCCAAGGTGGGGGGAGCGCGCGCGAAGCGGCGGCGGGGGCCTTGCCCTTCTCCTTGCCTGAGAAGAAGCTAGAAGCCCAAGGTGGCTAGGTTTGTCACGAGGGACTAGAGGGGTGGCTATATGAGGACGGGCGTCTGGAAGAGGTTGAGGACTAACATGTATTTTGCTATTTTCATCCTAATGCAATAATTATTGGGCATCACTGAGGAGTAACGACAATAGAGGCATAAAGAGATAGCAGAAACTAGGTACCGTGAAATATTTTAAGAGATTTGTTTATGTCGTCGGTGTGTGCACCAGGGATGATTTGTTTCCTTCCGTTGCAACGCACGGGCATGTTTGCTAGTGAATACATAAAGAAGAGACAAGGTGTTGGCCTCATCTGAATACATTTTTTTAAACAAATGTGTGATATGCCAATAAGTAAATCTCAAAATTAAATTTGTTTGGTTGATAATTGGCATAGTTGAATCTCTATTATTTTCGTTAAAACAAGAGCAACATGATTATGTTGGACCTACTGTGGCGTGGAGGACCCTCCCGAGTCGCCCTCGCATGTGACGGGAGAGATCGCTAGCCGCCTCCCGCTCCTCCCCTTCCCTACCGCCGCTAGAGGGTGTGACTAGGTGAAGCCCGGCCAGCGGCGGCGGCGGCAGGGCTCGTTCGCCCCCTTGCGTGTGGATCCGATGTAGGACGGATCCGACAGGCAAAGGCATCGCGATGCAGGGTTGTTTTATTTACATAGTTGAATCTCTATGCTTATCGTTTGAACAAAAGCGGCATAATTATGTTGGACCAACTCTGGCGTGGACAAACCCTCGACGGATTGTCTGGTAAAATGAAAGATGATGAGATCATCCCATCTAAAGATCGAGACTAACATAGATCGACTGTCTCATCAACCCATCCCCTCAGTACTTATGTTTTGAGACAAGAGTATAACCTAATAGTTTTAAAGTGAGGGGCGCGTGATGTCTCTGTGACATGTAGTTCAGAGCTGGCCAAATTTCTGCTGCTTTGACCAACAGTTCACCAAGGCACAAATTTTTGACATATCCAACCTAAGTGTAGATTGATGAAACAACACCTTCCTAATTGGCTGCGGGTGGTTGGCGGACCGGGGTTGCGGTAGAGGGGTTGAAGCAGCGTGGTACATCACCTACCTAGTCCGTCCACTGGTTGATAGTGAAGGCATCCGTGGACGTCGTGTTCCTCCCACTCCTTCTATCTTACTTCGGGTGAAAACTTGATCTTCGGATCGGACGGTAGCGACGTTCGTGGTCGTGTCCTTCCTGGAGGCATCGTCTTGGAGACCTCGGTCCGGCATGTCCGTTGCACACCTTCCCAGATGATCGCTCCTCGTGCTGGTGGTCTCCGTCGGCTCTAAGCAAATCCCTTTTTTGCACATCTTATAGGTGCTTGGTAGTCGTTGAGGTTGTTTGTCGGTGCCCGGCATTCGCGTATCTTGCTTTGGGTGTGTGTGGCATCCATTTGTATCGGTTGCTTCGATGTATGTGATGGTTGTTTTACAATATAAACAGGAAAACTCTTTTTCTTTCGTTAATTGACTTTCTCAAATGACGACAACTATATAAATATCAAAGACAAGAACGTTACAGGGGCGGGCGCCGAATCGCCCCTTCACAATTCTCGGATTTGGTGTTTTTTTCACCATGATATAACTTTTTACTAATAAATATTAGTATTCCCTCCATCTCGAAATATATTTACAATCTGGAAAATTTCCTCCAAAAATAATTATTTTTTTAAAACAAAAAGAATTACTTTCCCACCACCTAATTTAGGTGTACTGTTGTTTGCGCCAATATTTTTTAACCTCCCGCTAAAAGTCCCAAATTAGCGTCTTTGTTTCCATCAAAAAATTAGCTTCCCGCTAAATACCTTCATAACAACCCATGAATATATAATTGTAGACCAAATCACGGCGTCTTCACGGGCGATTGGATCTGGGCTCTCGTCTCTGTTCATCTGTGCTGCCGGGGTCATGACGGCGTCAACAGAGCAAACCACAGCAGCTGCACGGCGTCAAGTTAGTCCTCCCGATCTCCTCCCTCGCTGAAAAATCCAGTCCCCCTCGATCTCCCCCTCCTCCCTCTCCTCTGCGCCCGCCTCCGTCCGGGATCAAACCCCCCTCCCCCGCGAGCTCCTCCTCGATGCGCGGCTCTCTCGATCCCGATCCATTCAGAGCGGCTGCCCCTTCTCTCCTCGCTCGCCGCTTGGTCGTAGAAAAGAAGTCCGGGCAGGGGACATGGCCGTCGCCGGTGGCATTTTCCCATCGCGCCTCGATTTGGCCGCCTCGACGGAGGCGCTCACGGCCCGGAGGGTCGGCGGAGCACCTCACCTTGGCCTGGAGGCTGGCCGCCATGGAGCTCGCCTCGGTCTAGAACTGGGGCTCGACGCGGCCTCCCGGCCCGGTTCATGGCCGCAGCCGTCTCGGCTGTGCACGCCGGCGTTGTGACGTGGTGGCCAGGCGCTGGTTGCTGCCTCACCCGACCCCAGCGTGCTTGCAGGCCTCTCCCGCATCTCTGCTCCTGGTTCGCTCTGTTTACTCGTGGAGGCCAAAGGGGGTCGTGACCCCCCTCCAAAACTGTATTTTGTTACTAATTACTAAGCGTTTTGGTGCAGCCCATCCGTGGATCATCTCTTGCCAATTTAATTATTATCTACATTGTTTTTTGAGCATTAGATCCATTAACTGAAAGGTATAGACGTACTCTGTATGTACAAAGCTTGTGTTGTTAAGATGACAAATCGACGACTGGCGATGAGACGACTGCCATATGTTCGATTACCTTGTGAATTCATGACATTCGTATAAGTTTTTATGCATATTTTTCTGCCAGTTTAAAAGTTGCCCCCCCCATATAGCTTGTCACGGTATGCCACTGGCTGTTTGAGCACCACTATGTAGATATTAGATGATATATGTGCGTCAACAGAGCAGAGGATTCAGGTTTAGTCATCCTCCGCATTGCATTTGATTCAGATTACTATAAGATGATTTTTAATAGATATTTGGTCTTACACAAGTCACATTGGAAATGTTTTTTCCTATTGATTCAGAGTAGTATTTTGATGAACAACCTATCACTGATACATCGCCTTTCATGTTCATTCACATATGCTTAATACTTCTGAATAATGTACGTCAAGAGAACCTAGGGTTCAGGTTTAGTGCATCCTCTGCATGTTATTCAGACCACTATAATCTGAGTTTTTAATAGATATTTTGGTTTTATTGCTTTCTTATAACGTGTTGCGCCTTATCTAGTTGGAATAATCAACATAGATTTATACTTTTTGCCGTCTCATTTAGCTCGAGATCGACTCGACATCGTTACAAGCTGAGCATGAGTCATGTTCTACAGCTTGACCTTGAGCTTCATTCAGTTTGAGCTGCCTCAAATTTTAATATGAGTTAAACTGATTTGATTTTATGCCTGCTTAATGTATTGTGTTTCTTCTTACATTGACTCAAAATTTTATGTCTGGTTTACCTACGCAAGGGCACAATGATGAATTTTACGGAGGATGCTCCTGGTACACAACATCCTTACTTCATAGTCACCTATCTGAATTGTGCAGAACATCAATGCTTTGTTAATGCTAAGTCCCATGATTGTCTTTGTGTGCAGTAAAGAAAGGCTCTGTTCTCTTAACAAGGATGGAAAGTATAACGGCATACAAAAACCAACGTGGACAACCCAGATCTGGTATAATGCATAAAATCTTGGTGTGGGTTAAATAGCTAAACCTTCAAGACTACTAAATCTTTTACAGGAACTCCAGAACAATCTGACACTCCAGTGTCTGCTAATGACATGTGTTCCCTTGCTGAATGGCCATCTCATGCTCGCCGCAACCGTGCGCTACTACAGGATGGTACTTGCTTTCGTTTACATTTGTGTCATCATTTCTTACAATCTAATACCGAGTAATACATTTTTTCTTGTATGATTTGGGCTGTAGAAGCTGGTGGACAGAAGAAGAAAGGGCGAGGTGTTCTAAAAGGTTTTAAAGCATCTAAGAAGCATTTTGCCAATGGATCTGCAAAGCTAAATATTACATGCTCTGGAAAATTGGGTGGTACAGTAGGAATGAACTATCGTTCGTTCAAGGATGACGTGGTAGTCATAATGAAAAGAAAGTTACCACTCATTGGAGTGAGGACGTGGTCGGACATTCACCCTACCATTCATCGACTCATTGCTGCAGACATGATAGTGCGTACAATCTTTTTCACATGTGTTATCTTATTTTACCATCGATAATGCACTGCTTATGTATACTTATTTGTTGTATGCTTTAGGGGACAGATGGGACTTGGAAGATACACCAGAAACAGAAGAAAAAGTTCTCAAAATTGCGAAAGAGCGATATAGAGGCTGGCGATCAACTCTAAGCTCCACTTACAAGGCATACAAAACAGATGCAGCTAGATTGGCTAATCTGCCGGAAGATTTGCAACCAGAAGAGTGGGAATGGATGATTGAGTACTTTGGCACTGATTCAAAATTTCAGGTTATCTCTAAGATCACAGTTTTTCTATTATGTGTGAAGATGAAATGGCTAGTCTCACTGGTTATATTTGGTTTCAATGAATTGATAGGATCGCAGCCAAAAGAACACCGATAACCGTAAGAAACAGAAGACAAAACACATAATTGGATCAAAATCTTACTCGCAAGTTAGTTTTGAAAAGGTATGAGTCCAACTAAATATGTATGCCTCGCTGCTAAATATGGTGTCATGTTTCAAGCATCTCATTGGTATATTACTTGCAGAGAAACTTGGAAACTGGAGAAGAGCCAGATTGTATTGCTCTGTGGGAACTCACCCACACGAACGATGGAACATGGTCTAACATAGATTCCTAGAAAGTTTACGTGAGTACACTGACTTTTGGTTATTCTATAGTTAGTCAATGATGTGCATTCGGCATGTTTCATCATCAGATGCGATTATTCATGCATTGGCCCGTGTTATTCTTGTTTCATCTTTTATAGTGTCAATATTGATGTTGCACCTATAATTGTTCCTTCCATTTTTAGGACAAAGCACTTCAAGAGGTTAAAATCAAAGAAACTGAAACTGAAGGTCCACTTTCAAGTGAGCAGAAAAACAATATTTTCCAGACCGCTTACAAAGACACTCTGGAATGCAAGTCATCGCAGCCTCGTGGGTACGGATACATGGCCAAAACTTCAACTGGTTCTGAAAGGTTTCGTATCCAGATCGAAGAGCAAGCTCGTGCTACAGCAGCCACCCAGGAGCGAAACTCTCAGCTCAACCAGCAGGTCAACGAATTAAAAGATCAACTACAAGATGAACATGCAAACACACAAGAGAGGATTAACTTGGAGCGTGCTGAGAGAGAACAACTTGAGGAGAGGTTAAAAGAAGAGTGTGCTGAAAGGGAAAGATTGTTGCAAGAGGAGCGAACATCAAGACTGGAATTTGAAAGAAACATGATGGCAAAGTTTGTAGAATCGAGCCAACAGATGGGAACCCAACAGGTGATTACAGACATATGCTTCCGACCTTGTAAGATTTATGTTGCTTACTTGCATTGCTAAAAGTGCACTTCTATTTGCAGGTGCCTACGAAGAGGGTTGAGAAAGAAAATAGTAATCCAAACTTGCAAAATATTCTTTTACAGAGATCTAGTCCTAATAAGACTCCAGGTTCAAGGCCAACTGCTATTTCTTCAAATGCGCTCATACGAGCTGCAGCAAGGCATTCTCGAATGTTTAAAGCAATGGTAAGTAACAACCTTTGCTTTCTCTTCATGTTTACCTGCATTTTATACATCATTGGTCTTCATAGTTAGCTAGCTGCTTCTTCTCTTTTACCATGTGTTGCTGCATCGAGTCACAACTTAAACGAAAAAGGAATATGTGCTAGTTAGGGACATGAACTTAACTGAAACTATACATCTAGTCTTAACTTAAATCAATAGCCGAAGCTTTTAGTAGATGTACGATCGGACAATGGCACCATTCTGTATGCATGAGCAGGATGTCATGAGCATGCGCGTAATGCCTTCGCTGATGAGTCCACTGCAATGTCCCATGCAGTATCTCTTGCCGCTGATATGGGGGTCGTGAGAGTCATTTTTTAAACGGACTCGCAACTCCTGATGGAAGCACTTAATATCAATAAGGTTGACTTGTCAGCCCATGCTGCTGTTATTGAGGATACCAAGTACCCACTCAAATTATGGTTTTCTTATTATGAAATAAATGTATGTCGTCGCTCGCCAAACTCTCATGAGCTTGCTAGTCTTGGTAGGATGTTAGAACCTAACCACTATTTGGAATGGGAGGCCAATGTACCATCCCTTGTGGCTGCCTGTGCTTTGGGTGATTCAGCCCGACACCGTTAAGTTAAACCAATGTTTTTTCTCAAAAAAGAAGCTTTTAGTAGATGTACTTGTGGTTATGCTTTAGACATTTACACTTGTATTGTTGTTCTGATCCCTTAGTTACATGCTTGCTGACACAGTATTAGTCCAGTTAGTCTGGCGATAGTTTTTAACAATGGGGCTGGAATAATTGTATGACGTATGTTATGTTCGACTAATTAATTAGAACTTTTTTTATTTCTTGATTGTAGGATCCAAAGAACTAGCTGGATTGGACTCTAGATCACGGGCAGTTTAGTCTTCGAAGTTAATTAGGATGGCTAAATTACATTTGAGTTTCATTTGATGGATATTTGTTATGAGAATTATGAATTTTATGAATCTGCATATTATACATATGGTTTTGAATATTGTAATCGAAAGCCTGTATTTTTTTTACGGTTGCAATAGACTATTACCACAACCCACTTTCGGTTGCCACATGCTAGCACCACTAAAAATATAGTGTTGCGTTATATCTCATTCGCTACGCCTATCTGTTTTGTTGCACTAGGATGTTGCAACGGAGAACTTTATATTATTGTAATAGCTTGGCGCCACAAAAAATTTCACGATGCGATAACAGTTTGGCGCCACCAAAGTAAGTTTGTTGAAATAGAGTATCGCCACGGAAAGTATAAATTGTCGCAATAATTTCTCGCTCCAATGTTTTTAGCTGTTGTGATACCTATTTATCACCATAAAAACAAGTACGTTGCAATTTCCTGTTACGACAATTCGAATATTTGTTGCCATAAGTTAATGCCACAAGCGCAGTGGGTCGTGGCAACATGCCTAATGCCACGAAAACAAGGATTGTTGCCATAGTTTATTGCCACAAGTATAGTGGGTCGTGGCAACATGCCTAATGCCACGAAAACAAGGATTGTTGTCATAGTTTGTTGCCACAATTGACTATTGCCACGGAAGAGTATTTCGCCACGAAATGGTCATCGTTGGCATAGGTTGTTGCCACAAATGTCTATCGCTACGAGATATCAATCTCCACAATTCGTTACATGTTGCATTAAAGCTATCTCCACAAATCAAATTGTGGCATCAAGTGAGTGTTGCCACAGGAAAACATGTGGCAACTTCCCGCATGGTTGTTGCAATAGCACACTTTATTGCCACTATTTCTTTTTCGTGGTAATAACCTATTACCATGTGTCCAGTCGCAACGGCTGCCAACGAATGTCGTTTCGTTGCAATAGGTACTTATCGCCACGAAACAGCATGTATTGCAACAAACGATTTTGTTGCAATAGACCCGGAGCCTTGTAGTGTATGTTTGGAAATAGTTCCGAGAGGTTATGTAGCAGCATTGGAGATTCAGTCCACTTTGATGGATCAGATCCGAGAAGCTCAGAAGACGGACAAGGAGATTGCTGAGATAAAGGAAAGAAGGAGCAAAGGAAAAGCTAAAGCATTTCGTGAGGATGAGCACGATACCCTATGGTTTGAGGACCGCGTTTATGTGCCAAATGATCCAGAGATCACGAAGTTGATTCTGCAAGAGGCCCATGATTCACCGCCAAGATGTATCTAGATATAAACGATAGTTTCTGGTGGACCGGAATGAAGAAGGATATTGCGGAGTATGTAGCAGTTTGTGATGTATGTCAGAGAGTGAAGGCAGAACATCAGAAGCCAGCGGGATTGTTACAGCCATTGCCGATACCCGAATGGAAGTGGGATAAACTAGGCATGGACTTTATCACGGGATTCCCCAGGAATCGTTCAGGCTATGACTCGATATGGGTTGTAGTCGATCATTTGACGAAGGTAGCTCCTTTCATCCCAGTCAAGACCACTTACACCAGTGCTAAGTTGGCAAAGATATACATGACCAGGATCGTATGTCTACATGGAGTTTCGAGGACCATTGTATCGGATAGAGGAACCCAGTTTACCTCAAAGTTTTGGAATCAGTTGCATGAGACTTTGGGAACCAGGCTAGAGTTCAGTACAACTTTTCATCCGCAAACAGATGGACAGACTGAGAGAGTCAATCAGATTCTGGAGGACATGTTGAGAGCTTGTGCGCTAGACCATGGATCTAGTTGGGACGACAATTTGCCATATGCAGAGTTCTCTTACAACAACAGCTATCAAGCCAGTTTGAAGATGGCCCCTTTCGAAGCATTGTACGGAAGGAGGTGCAGGACACCATTGTTGTGGGATGAAGTTGGAGATCGTCAATTGTTTGGACCAGATTTGATTAAAGAGTCTGGAGAGAAGGTTAAACTGATACGCGATAGACTCAAGGTAGCCCAGTCCAGGCAGAAGAGCTATGCGGACTCTAAACGCAAGGAGACTGTTTACGAAGTTGGAGACAGAGTGTATCTTCGTGTATCACCACTCCGATGAGTGAAGCATTTTGGAGTTAAGGGAAAGTTAGCCCCGAGATTTGTACACTACAAGAAATATGTCAACTAGTGACCTTCTGTCAGTGACCCTGGAAGAATTGGTCATAGATCTATGACCATTTCAGACCAATTGGTCAAAAGCTGTTCGGGGGGCTCCAAACCCTAAACTATAACGACCATTTTGGTCAGAAAGGTCGTAATTTCCTTACACGAAATGGTCATAAAGCAGATAGCACTGGTCCGTTGCCTTATTTCTAGCTGATCACGACCAATATAGATGGTCATAACCTTGTAAATTGTGGTGGGTTGCTATGACTAGGCGCCACCTCATCAGTTTTGCCTATGTGTCATGTCCATGTGGCAATTTTTGCCCCAGGTTGTGAAGCAACCTATATTTCTGTCATTCCCAAAATTCCCAAAAAAATCTCATAAATTCCTTGGGTCATATCTTCGTCAAATATGTAAAAAACCTTCCTTACCTAGTTCAAAAATAATTCAACAATATTCATTTTCCTATTCTGTTCAGAACAACACTTTGTGAAGGAAGTACCACTTTGGCATGTCCAAAAAGTATCCATTTTCTACGGTGCTTTCCAATGCCCAAATAACCATCCTCCACCAAATGCTAGCTCAATCCATTCATTATTTTGAGCCCAGCTTCAACATTCGTATTTATGTCCAGTGTGGTACTTTGCAAAGAAAGTACCACCTAGGCTCCTCCTTTTGAGCTGAAAATTTGTGAAGACGGTCTTCTTAGTAACTGGTCATCCTCAGCCAAAACTCACGCCCATTAGCCATGTACATTTCCCGTACCGCTAATCAAACACTTGGCTGCTAATTCATGTTTGAGCATCGATCGGTCTCCTCGTGAGAATCTTATGTTGTAATTTTCTTCCTAGCACCTACCTGGGGAGTCCCCAACCCATTAGACATGTTTAGGCCTCCCAGAACACATGGCAATGCCACGGTCACGCGGTGACCACGCGGCGGGCATGCGAGTTTACGCGCTCTAGAGTTGGGGCCCTCGGCCACCGCCCAAACCTAAACGTATTGCCACCAAACCATGTACTTATGATTAAATAGGTACTTATGTAACTAGAAATGATTTTTGGAAAAAATAAATAGCAAACTATGAGGCAGCTGCAGTTCAAATTTGACCCGCTTCTAGCTGAATCGGTGGAAATTTGTCTTTTCACGAGAGGTGGATCAAAACTTTTTACACCCAACCATTTTGTCAATTGTGCATTAAATATGTCCTGGTATTTTAGAAAATTGATTTGGTCCAATTTTGCAACAATTATTTGGGAGGTCCTTCACAAAAAAAACCTCCTTTTGGGCACTCGAAAAATGGAAAATGGTTTTTTCGTCCAAAGAAAATGAAAACTTCCTTAGGCAACATTGTTTGCCATTCCAATATGCACCCTTGTGCACAATATGAGATCATTTGAACAAACTATGCCATGAATGTGGCCATAAGATTGATGATTTGGCTTGAAAGCCATAGATCTCCATGCGTTATAGCTCGTTTTTGAGAATATTTTTTTAAATAATTGTTGTATTACAAGTTTGTTATTTTTCCTGGGAACTTGGCCACATATAATGGCACAATGCGAAGGTTTCCCAATTTTTTTGTTTTTTTGAATTTTTTATGCCCGTTTCAAAATGCGGTCAAAACGGCGGGAATGACCGTGCCTAGCTAGTGGTTGAATCTTGGATTTTTTTGGTGTTTCTCTGATTAAATAGATACTTATGTACCTAGAAATGATTTTTGAAAAAAATAAAGAGCAAACTACAAGGAAGCTACAGTTCAAATTTGACCCGCTTCCAGCTGAATCGGTGGAAATTTGTCTTTTTCACGAGAGGTGGATCAAAACTTTTTACACCCAACCATTTGGTCAATTGTGCATTAAATATGGCCTAGTATTTTTGAAAAATGATTTGGTCCAATTTTGCAACAATTATTTGGGAGGTCCCTCACAAAAAACCCTCCTTTTGGGCACTCGAAAAATGGAAGATGGTTTTTTCGTCCAAAGAAAATGAAAACTTCCTTAGGCAACATTGTTTGCCATTCCAATATGCACCCTTGTGCACAATATGAGATCATTTGAACAAACTATGCCATGAATGTGGCCATAAGATTGATCATTTGGCTTGAAAGCCATTGATCTACACACGTGATAGCTCGTTTCTGAGAACATTTTTTTTAAATAATTGCCGTATTACAAGTTTGTTATTTTTCCTGGGAACTTGGCCACATATAATGACACAATGCGAAGGTTTCCCAATTATTTGATTTTTTTTTGAATTTTTTATGCCCGTTTCAAAATGCGGTCAAAACGGCGGGAATGACCGTTCCTTGCTAGTGGTTTAATCTTGGAATTTTTTTTGATATTTCTCTGATTAAATAGATACTTATGTACCTAGAAATGATTTTTGGAAAAAATAAATTGCAAACTATGAGGTAACTATAGTTCAAATTTGACTCGCTTCCTGCTGAATCGGCGGAAATTTGTCTTCTTCACCAGAGATGGATCAAAGCTTTTGACACCCAACCATTTTGTCAATTGTGCATGAAATATGGCCTAGTATTTTATAAAATTGATTTGGTCCAATTTTGCAACAAATATATGGTAGGTCCTTCACAAAAAAAACTCATTTCAGGCACTCGAAAAATGGAAAATGAATTTTCCGTGCAAAGAAAATGAAAACTCCCTTAGGCAACATTGTTTGGAATTCCAAGATGCACCCTTGTGCACAATATGAGATCATTTGAACAGAGTATGCCATGAATATGGCCATAAGATTGATCATTTGGCTTGAAAGCCATGAATCTTCACGCATGATAGCTCATTTCTGAGAACACTTTTTAAAAGAATTGTCGTATTACAAGTTTATTATTTTTCCAGGAAACTTGGTCACATATAAGGACACAATGCGAAGGTTTTCCAATTTTTTGATTTTTTTGAATTGTTTATGCCCGTTTCAAAATGCGGTCAAACCAGCGGGCATGACGGTTCCTTGCCAGTGGTTGAATCTTGGAAAACCTTTTGTGTTTCTCTGATTAAATAGATATTTATGTACCTAGAAATGATTTTTGGAAAAAATAAAGAGCAAACTATGAGGCAGCTGCAGTTCAAATTTTACCCGCTTCCTGCTGAATCGGCGGAAATTTGTCTTTTTCATGAGAGGTGGATCGAAACTTTTGACATACAACCATTTGGTCAATTATGCATTAAATATGGCCTAGTATTTTCGAAAATTGATTTTGTCCTATTTTGCAACAAATATATGGTAGGTCCTTCACAAAATAAATTCATTTTGGACACTTGAAAAATAGAAAATGAAATTTCCGTGCAAAGAAAATGAAAATTTCCTTTGTCAACATTATTTCTCATTCCAAGATGCAAACTTGTGTAAAATATAATCTCATTTGAACAATTCCAAGATGCAAACTTATGCAATTTTTTTTTAATTTCTCAGCTCATAAAATAGCTGACATGATTTTAACACATTATTTTTAGTCAACTACGACCAATTTAGATGGTCATAACGTCCTACTACATTCTGATTTGGTCCGTGGATGTCTCACGCGGATCGTGCATCAAACACCGTTGGATGCTCGCGGATCCAACGGCAGTGCTGAACCCTTCCACACCAACCCTAGCCTGGTCATTTTCCTTTCTCCCCCCGCCTCCTTTCTTCCCCACATCCATTCATCGATCCCACCGAATCGCTCGAACCCTTCCAGATCGAGACAGAGCGAGAGCTCGCCTCCTCCCTTCCAGATCGCCGCCGCCACCTCCTTTCGGTGGAGCTCGCCGCCGTCCATGGCCTCCTCCACGCCCTCCTCTTCTCAGCCCTCCTCTTCCCTCACCAGAAGGGAGAGAAGAACCCGAGGGAGGGAGATCCAATGCGATCCAGCCTCAGCCTCACGCCTCGCCGGAGCAGCTCTGCCGTTGGCCGAAGTCCCGCAGGTCGCCGTGTTCCCCCGCTCTTCTTCCTCCCTCTGTTTATCTCTTCATTTTTTCTCTCAAGTCTCAACCCCCCTCTATACTTCTCTGTGCTAGGAGGCCGCCATGGACTTCCTCGTCGAGCCGTCACCGGAGTTCCAAGTCCGCGCCGCTCGAAACCGTCTTCAATCTCCGTCGGCCCTTGTTCCTCCATGCCCCGCAAAGCGCGCGCCAAGACGCCGCTGTGTCGAGCTCCACCGCCCAAGTCCGGCGTCCCGCCGCCCGCTGGACCTCCCTGGCTGTCTTCCTCCACTGCATCTCGTCGCTCCTCGAACGCATCAAGTCCCCCTGCATCAAGCGTCACCCTCGCCATGACGCATCGAGCGCACTCACGTGCGTGGGGTCAAGGGCGTTGACCGCGCCCCTGCCTGGCCAGATCGCCAGCGCCTCCCCGCTTGATCCCCTGCTCGACCGCTCGCATGGTTGGGCTCCAACCTCAACCCAGGTTCCCTTCTCCCCCCTCAGCTCAGGTTCGTTCCATCCCTTCCTTCCTCGCTCGATCTCCACCTCCCAATCCCACGGACCTCGCCCTACCTCTTATTACCGACCTATATCATCCACATGAGACGTTCTTGCTCTACAGGCCGCACTCCCACTAGGAATCATGCATCAGACCGCCACTAGATTTCAGCCATGATTTATATAGATCCTCTCTTTCTCTTTTTACGAATCAATCAAACAAACAGCTGACAGTCTTAATTCACTACACAACTAGCCAGGCTTGTATCGCTTTCTTATTATTATCAAATCAACTGGCCTCTATCTTCAGTTCAGATGACAAATACGTACTACTAGTAGGACTACTTTGTTCAGATGACTGCTCTACTCTAGGCGCAGCACCAGCGATTCTTATCAGATCCTAAAAATGAACATCACCCAAACAAACGCATGGTAGTAATCTGAGGCTTTTAATGGATGCCTGGACTATTTTACAAGGATTCTTTTTTGCGCACATGTACTGAATTGCCTGATTGCTTTCAATTCAGTACCAATTTGTCTTACCACTTGTAATCTACGTTGGACATTGCACTGCTGTATGAGATAAACAAACTATGCATCTAATAGATGCTTGTACTGGATACTCTAATACTAGTATTTAGCGAACCACTTCGCTGTCGAAATTGTCTTATGATTCTTACGGCCCTACTCAGGATTGGGCTCCAAACTGAATTCGATGCGGCTGTTCAATACAATTTGATTTTGATTTTATGGCAGAATTTAGTAATGGTAGTATCTTAGTCACATAGATTTACGTCATGGCATAGATAAATGGCATTCTTTTGGTAAAATGTAAGAATGTTTTTCAAACTATATTTGCAGGAAAAACGATCTTATATTATTTACAGGGGTCAATCTCAACCATCATGATGCCTAAGCTAATAAGGTTGGTTGTGTGCTCTCCTTGCAGCAGCCTGAGCTCCGGCGAGGTTGATCTGGACGGCTCGGCAGCGTCACCGGTGGTGAGAACCCCCTCCCTCCGCGGCTATGGATGAACTGGTTTGTGTGTTGCCTCCCGCCTTTTGTGCTCGCGTTGCGGTGGCTAGGTTAATGAACCATAGTTTAGCTGCTTCAGATAACTACTACTTCGGTTAATAACAATTACTAGGACTTTGAATCTGAAATAAAAATTACCAATATACGTATAACTTAATAACACATAGATGTATAACATCATCCATGTGTCAACTCACTGGTCACAAGAGGCAATGTTCGCTGATCTATGTGGCTGTCGTTATCAATCTTATTATACGCTTGTGAACATTATTAAAATGAGGTTTTGCCAGCATCAGCAATTCCTTTTATGCACCGGTTCAGATCACTTGTTGAATACACTTGTGCAATCCTATTCTAGTTCGAATAGAAACACTAAACATATCATAGATGATGCACCTTTTGCATTCTTTCAGTCTTGTATTTTTAGGAAGCATTTTAAAAAGACGAATCATGCAGCCCCCACATAATGTTGTCTAACAGATTGCATTAGAAATATACTGTTCTTCCTTGCCTAATGTTCTTGTTGCCGATAATAGGGCCTCTAGATAGCAATTTATTTTCCTAGTGGTTACTTATGCTTATTGTGTATCACATTGAAAAAGAAAATACACAATAAGCTTGTTTGATCTTTTTTATGCTTATGTATACTTGATCAGGGTAGTCCTATTTCCTGTGATCTTTCCTATCATTTGCTAGTGTGATGCTTCAAGATGACAAATTTTAAAACCCAAACTATTGTAAACAAGCTTTCTGCATCTTGAGAATTAATTGTTCATGATAGCCGAATAGTGTAGTTGATCATCACTATTGCTAAATGCTATTGCCTGCTATAATATAAGATGAGCACTCAACCATTGTACAATTGTTTGCATATTTGTTTTTTATATTTTATAAATGATGATAGTTTGTATAAGATGTTCACATGTTTTTTTTTGACTAAAATCTCTTATGCCCTTGACTTAGCTTAACCCAGAATAGCAGAATCCTTGATGCGTACTGACCTTCACCTCGTTCTTTCTCTCGCATACTCGAAGGAGACCATATGCAAGGCACCTCCTCTTCGGCTGTGAGAGTGTCCAGGGGTCGTGGGTGCGGCTAATGCCTATGTCTGTGGCCGCACTTGACACTGCCCTCTCTTTAAGGGCACATATCATTTTTTATAACTCTGCTATCTTTTCCCAAGTCTTTATTATCTTGCCTAGCCTTGTACTGATATGTATTGTTTGATGCTAATTACCCAAGTTAGTGCATGATGTTAGGGATAACCTGAGAACACTTGCCTAAGTTTATAAGATATGACATGTGACAGTCCAAGCCTGCTGCTCTTTCAATGCTTTTGCTGCTGTACTGTGTTTCTCTAGTTGTTTGAATGTTTCTGATTCTTTTGGACCTGATGATAAGGACCTTTCTTTTCTCCCGTGGGTTAAAATAATGGGAGTTTGCGTGGAAGGTTCTCTCGCTGTATGTGAACAGCAGTATGATGTTACTTGGCAAATGTTTTTTCTATGACATGAGGGAAGAGCTACTATCATGTGCATGGAAGGTTTTCGAGTGAGCACTTGTTAGTTTGTTTAGTACTTATGTAGTATGGGAAATATGCATAGGTATGTCCATGTGATTTTTCAGCATGCTTACTGCCTACCTGATACAGAGTTCTGTAACTGATGTTCTTTATTTGACAGTCTATAGCCTCTTATAGTTGAAAACTTGAATAGTTACATTATGTGTGCTGCTATGTCTCTTATAGTTTCAGAAAAAACATTAATTTATTTGTCCTGTTCTATTAATCCTGAAGATCAAACTCAGATGCATATGTTGCTTAACCTGACTGGCTTGAGTATTGTTCTGAACGAATTATACTACAGATTCCCTTCACTATTTTTCTTCTAGTTATCTCATAGGATTACTCATGAGGCACATCTATTCTCTCCATTTTTAGAACAAAAATGTGATTAATTCAGCATGCTTATGAGGAATGTTGAATATTTTTGTGCATTAGCTTCAGCTGGGATTTTTTTGGTCGATTTGTACCCTGGTGGTAATCCTCTCTCCACTTTTTAGAACCAAAATGTGATTAATTCAGCATGCTTATGAGGAATGTTGAATATTTTTGTGCATTAGCTTCAGCTGGGATTTTTTTGGTCGATTTGTACCCATTGGTCCATTATGGTGGTGATCCTCTTTACTTTATTGGCTGAATAAGCTTGATCTTGGACTGATCGTGTATATTGGAACATAGAAGACTCATGTGGAATTAGTTAAGTTGATATCAAATACATTTGTTGCATGCTCCATTAGTGGTTTATACTTGAAACGTGGCTTGTCATTTTTAGTAAATATTACATCATCAAAGTTGTTTTATGCATGTTGTTGGTAACTGTATACTCTCCTAACAGTTTTATTACTTGTTGTATGCAGGCTGATTGGAGCCTATTTTTTCCTTTAAAATCCTATTTTTGATAGCAGATGCTCATTGAGCTGTCTAAGAACAAGCAGATCATCATTTCACCATTTTCGGCTGCCCCAGGTTATGTCATCTCTCTGGCCTATTCCAGCCAGCGCTATCTTCTTTGTTCCTGACTATAAAAATTGATGCATGTGCCATGTTCTAAAGTGGAAAATCATTGGAAAATCACTGTTAGCTTGTATTGTCCATCTGTTCTGTTAACTTGTACTGTGCTGGTACTTATCGTTTGCAAAATATATCTCACTTTTTGCTGTTATGAGAATGTTATATGCATGGTTTCCTGTTAAATCTAAAGTTCTGCAATAAATTTTCATCGTTATGAGAATTTTGTATTCACGGATTCACTTGATTATGTTTCTAACTTTTCATAATTTATTATTTGCATATGTCGGTCTTCATTCTTCAAAAGTTGGGTGTACATGAGCTGTAGGAAGACGAATCCTGAAGAAAACCCACACCCAGAATGCGTTTTAGCTCACTGGAGCTAGTTGTGTGTATATTTAGTTGTATTTTATAGCTGCATACCAGATTTGTACTGTGTACTTTGCTTGGCTGTTGTAATGTACTATCTCAGTTTTGGGTGTACATGATTGTAATGTACTTTGGTTGGCTATTGTATGAAATATTATGCCTTATTGGCTCTTTTTGAATCAAAATATTTAATTGCACAAATACAGTATTGACGTGTGGTAATTGGTTCCCAATTGACTAGTGGGACCTACTTTAAAATGGAAAAGAAACAAAAGAAAACGAATAAATGGGCTGAAAAAAGGCCGAGGCCCAAAAAATGTGGACTGTAAAAGGTTGTTGCCCAAAAAATAAGTCTGTTGGGCCAAGCCCATGTAGCCGACCAAAAATTCACATGAAAAAACAATAAATGGGCTGAATTGTTGGGCTCGGCCCATATAGACACCTAATCGAACCGGGCTGATTTTAACCAACGACCTTTTCAATTCGTCGCAATTTTGCCATGTCGGATCCGACGTGTCCTGGGAAGAGAGCTAGCGACCAAAACAGAAGGTCATAGGATCAACGACCTTTTGTTTTGGTTGTGGAATTCCATGACCTTCTCTGTGAGAAGGTCGTTAATTTCAGTTTACGACTGCCAGCTTTTGACCTTCTGTTTTTGGTCAAAAAAGTTCGCAAGTGAAAAACAATGACCTTTCAGCGGCCAATAGTGAGGGTCACAAGTTGACATATTTCTTGTAGTGGTAGGACCATACAATGTTTTGGAACGTATGGGAGAAGTTGCTTACAAGTTGGAATTGCCCGAAGGATTGTCAGGAGTTCACGATGTGTTCCATGTTTCTCAGTTGAAGAAGTGCCACGCAGAGATGGCTGATATTCCTCTGAGAGATACAGTGCCACTGGAAGCGATTCAGTTGGATACCGACTTGACCTACGAGGAGAAACCAGTCAAGATTCTTGAGTTTGCCAGCCGAGTCACACGCAGTAAGCTTCTCAAGTTCTGCAAAGTTCAGTGGAGCCACCATACCAAGGATGAAGCCACCTGGGAACGAGAGGAAGACCTACGGAAGGATCACCCTTACCTATTTTCTAGCCAACCCGAATCTCGAGGGCGAGATTCATCTTAAGGGGGGTAGGTTTGTAAGATCCCAAATTTTCAATTTGGAATGTTATGCATTAGATCATCATTGCATATCATATTTTTATTGCATTTTGGCTGGATCCTAGAAATTCTACGCAACTCAAGGACCCATGGAGACAGTTGGGAATTTCGTTATTTTCATATTTGAGTTTCCTCAAATTTTGAAAAGAGGATCATTGATTTTGATTATTTTCTCTTCGAATATTTCTTTTTATGAAAATAAAAGAGAGGGGATAAAATGACTTCCCCAAAATAAAGAAATATTGGAGATTTAATATTAAAATCAAATAAGATTTTATTTGGAGTTTTTATCTTTTTTATTTGAATTAGGAAAAATATGCGTTTCTCAAACTTACATTAGAGGCCCAAATAAATGTTCACCTTGTCCGGTAGATTTTTAGAGGACGGGGAAAATTTATTTCAGGATTTTTGGAGTCTGTTTAGTATTTCTTTTATTCGTTTTTCTGAGCGGAATTATTTAAAAAACGAACCGACCTAACCGAGCCGTGTCCGACCTGGACACTAGCCCGGCCGGCCCTTTAAAGCCGCGGAGGGCCGAGCCAGCGCCACCCCGCCCGAAGACCCTAGCACCGCCCGAAACCCGCCGCCGCCGCACCGCCCGCGCCTCCCCGCGGCGCCGCGCCGCCGCCGAAGCCCGCCGCCGCCACTTGACCCCGCCGCCGGAGCCGCTCGCCGCCGCTGCCGTCCCGCCGATCGCCGGAGGTAGTCGCCGCCGCCGTCGGTTTTCGTGAGAAAACCGAGCGGTTTTTTTCGAAACCCTAGATTCCTTTTTTTTAATTTAGATCATTTTTAGCCCGTTCGTCCGTTCGTTTTAACGAACAGTTTTCGTTCGTTAACCGCGGACAGCAAACGTTCGTTCGTTAGTCTGTTCGTCAGTTTTTCTTTTTCTTTGATTTTTCACGATTATTTTCGATCACGATTTCTGATCCGATTTTCGTTTTAGTTTATCTTTTCGCTCGTTTATTGGAATCAAGCGATTCAAGCGCCTAGATCGTCGTCTCGAAGCCCTCTTTCTGTTTAACCAACTTGAACAAGATTTTGCTACTATAAAATTTGACTTTAGTCCAGATTAGTAAACGGATCTTGTTTCTTTTGCAGTTTGAGTTCTGTTGCTTTGTTTGATTTGATTCTTTTTGCAAACCGGAGTTCTTATGTTGAACTTTCTGGTTAGATCTCTTATTTGAGTTTTACCCGTGTTTCTAGTTGTGTGCTTATAGTATGCTTGTTTGTTTGCGATAGAGTACCCGGAGTGCGAAGCGTGCTACTGCGAGTCTCTAGGTTTCGCGGATCATCAGCGAGGCAAGTAACACTTTGATCATGCCTCTTTACTACCCAGTTTTATTCCATTAGTTCAATCCTCAAACATTTGCATGGTTAGGATCTGATTTAAATTGTGGGTTTTGGGAAGTAGATGAGGTAGTACCTATTCACCTGTTTATTATCAAACCTATGGAAGTTACTTCTATGTTGCTTATATTGATATGCGATGCTCGTAGACGTGGTTTGGGTTTGAGTGTATTCATGACAGATGTGAGGTTGTTAATTAATCGTTCAACTTAAGGTGGCTACTTAAATACACATCTAGGTGGATTGCTTGTGGGCACCTAGAGAATCCAGTGTTGTCCTAGGATATCCCGGAGGACCCGTGTGATCATCCTACGGCCCGCCACCCAGGCTCAAAGGGATCATAAGATTATTCATGCTAGAAACTTCCGTGTGCAGCCACAAGCCATTATGGGCTCTGGCATAGTTGAGTAAGTTGCGTGAAGCTCTTGAAGAGGTAGACTAGCAGATGTAGTGGGTTGTAGGTGGTACTGTCTATCCAGAGTAGAGAGTTAATGCTTCAAAAAGACTGTGTCTCGAATCTCCGACCATGGATGTATTCGAGCCTTGTGGGGAAAAGTGCGCAAACCTCTGCAGAGTGTACAAACTAATCATGGTTAGCTGTGTCCCCGGTTATGGACATCTTGAGTATCTAGATCTTGGATTTTCATGTGGATCTCATCATTCTTAATATAATTTGATTGGGTTTAATGATCATGCTTAATTGGGATTGAGTTGGAGGAACCTTCTCAATGTTTAACAACTACCATGATAGTTAAATAAAATTTATTCCTTTGTTGTAGGGAAAAAATGGCTTTTCACAAAACATATTACCCATACAGCCTCCACCAGCCATATATGCATGTAGTGATAGCAATTATTCTGTTCATTACTCTTTTGTGTTACATTGCCAGCATATTCCATGTGCTGACTCGTTTCGGGCTGCAACGTATCATGTTGCAGACTTTTCAGACGACGAGTAAGGATCCATAGGTCGTTGTCTTTCAATCAGTGATGCCGTTGGAGTTGATGGACTCACTTTATCTTCCAAGCCTTCCGCTGTTATCGTTTTAGATGGCCTTAAGCCATATTTATTGTAATAAGTTCTCTTTTGATACATTCGATGTAATAAGTGTGTGATTGCTACTCTGCTATAAATCCTCAAGTACTGTGCATGTCAGCATTACCGATCAAGGGATGACACTGATGCACAGAGATCAGTCTGTTTGAGGTCTGGTCGCTACAACTATTGGTGCTATCCATACTATTAATGATGAGAGTGATTATGCTTATGATATGAAAAGGCCGAAGCTTGGGGATGCTATGTTTGATGAGAATGACATGTTTGAGAATATATTTGCTGCAATTAATGTTTGTCCCAAGCTTGGGGATGCTATGTTTAATGAAGATGATATTTCTAGCCTCCCAAGTATGGATGAGCAAATTTATTATGATGATAGCATGCCTCCTACTTATGATGATTATATTGATGAAAGTGGGTTTGGAACAGTGTCAACTTTAGGAAGTAAGGATCCCACTATTTTGGAGGATGTTGAATCTTATAATATTTATGAAAGTGGATTTGGAGAGGTCATGACTTTATTTAGTGATGAATCCACTATTTCGGAAGAGGTTTCAATTGATTATGATGAGAACAAAGTTGCTACCTATGATGATTATTGTGATGACACTTATGCTATAAAAAGTAGTGATTATTATATTTATAAAACTTGTCATTATTATGATTACCCTTTTTCTGAACATTATTCTTTTAATATGGAAACAATTTATCGTATTCGAGTTTCTTATGATACTCCCACTATTCCGAATGAGAAGAATTTTGCTTATGTGGAGAGTAATAAAAATTCTATGCTTGTAGATCATGAAAAGAATGCTTTAGGTTCTGGTTATATTGTTGAATTCATTCATGATGCTACTGAAAATTATTATGAGGGAGGAACATATGCTTGTAGGAATTGCAATAATATCAAGTTTCCTCTCTATGTGCTTAAAGTTTTGAAGTTATGCTTGTTTTGCCTTCCTATGCTAGTTGATTAATGTTCTCATAAGTTGTTTGCTCACAAAATACCTATGCATAGGAAGTGGGTTAGACTTAAATGTGCTAGTCATATTCTTCATGATGCTCTCTTTATGTTTCAATTCTTATCTTTTATGTGAGCATCATTGAAATCATCATGCCTAGCTAGGGGCGTTAAACGTTAGCGCTTGTTGGGAGGCAACCCAATTTTATTTTTGTTTCTTGCTTTTTGATTCTGTTTAATAATAAATAATCCATCTAGCTTATGTTTATATGTGGTTTTATGTTTTAATTAGTGTTTGTGCCAAGTAGAACCTTTGGGAAGACTTGGGTGAAATCTTTATGACCATGCTGTAAAAAACAGAAACTTTAGCGCTCACGAGATTAGCTGCCATTTTTTACTGGAGAGTGCTTTTAGGTTGATCCTTTTTGCAGATGATTAATAAACAAATTCCTCATGTCCACCAATTTATTTAATAATTTTTGGAGTTACATAAGTATTCGAATGATACATATTACTACAGACTGTTCTGTTTTTCGTGTGTTGTTTGCTTATTTTGATGAATCTATGGCTAGTATCGGAGGTTATGAACCATAGAGAAGTTGGAATACAATAGGTTTAACACCAATATAAATAAATAATGAGTTCATTACAGTACCTTATGATGGTGATTTGCTTTCTTATACTAACGGAGCTTACGAGTTTTCTGTTGAGTTTTGTGTTGTGAAGTTTTCAAGTTTTGGGTAAAGATTCGATGGACTATGGAATAAGGAGTGGCAAGAGCCTAAACTTGGGGATGTACAAGGTACCCCAAGGTAATATTCAAGGATAACCAAGAGCCTAAGCTTGGGGATGCCCCGGATGGCATCCCCTCTTTCGTCTTCGTTCATCGGTAACTTTACTTGGAGCTATATTTTTATTCACCACATGATATGTGTTTTGCTTGGAGCGTCATTTTATTTTATTTTGTTTTGCTTGCTGTTTGAATAATATACCAAGATCTAAAATTCTTAAATGTTAGAGAGTCTTCACATAGTTACATAATTATTCGACTACTCATTGATCTTCACTTATATCTTTCGGAGTAGTTTGTTGTTTGCTCTAGTGCTTCACTTATATTATTTTGAGAGTCTTTTAGAACAGCATGGTATTTTCTATGGTTATAAAATTGGTCCTAATATGATGGGAATCCAAGTTGGGTATAATAAAAACTATCATAAGAAGTGAATTGGATGCTATGATCAATTTGATGCTTTATAATTGTTTTGAGATATAAAGGTGGTAATGTTAGAGTCATGCTAGTTGAGTAGTTGTGGATTTGAGAAATACTTGTGTTAAAGGTTGCAAGTCCCGTAGCATGCACGTATGGTAACCGTTGTGTGACAAATTTTAAACATGAGGTGTTCTTAGATTGTCATCCTTATGAGTGGCGGTCGGGGACGAGCGGTGGTCTTTTCCTACCAATCTATCCCCCTAGGAGCATGTGCGTAGTGCTTGGTTTTTGATGACTTGTAGATTTTTGCAATAAGTATGTGAGTTCTTTATGACTAATGTTGAGTCCATGGATTATACGCACTCTTCCATCATTGCTAGCCTCTTCGGTACCGTGCATTGCCCTTTCTCACCTTGGGTTGTGGTGCAAACTTCGCCGGTGCATCCAAACCCCGTGATACGATACGCTCTATCACACATAAACCTCCTTATATCTTCCTCAAAACAGCCACCATACCTACCTATTATGGCATTTCCATAGCCATTCCGAGATATATTGACATGCAACTTTCCACTGTTCCGTTTATTATGACACGCTTCAACATTGTCATTTTGCTTTGCATAATCATGTAGTTGACATCATATTTGTGGCAAAGCCACCATGCATAATTTTTCATACATGTCACTCTTGATTCATTGCATATCCCGGTACACCGCCGGAGGCATTCATATAGTCATACTTTGTTCTAGTATCGAATTGTAATCATTGAGTTGTAAATAAATAGAAGTGTGATGATCATCATTAATAGAGCATTGTCCCAAAAAAAGAAAAAAAAAGAGAAAGGCCAAAGAAAAAAAAGGGAAAGGCCCAAAAAAAGAAAATAAATAAAATAAAAAGGGACAATGCTACTATCCTTTTTCCACACTTGTGCTTCAAAGTAGCACCTTGATCTTCATGATAGAGAGTCTCTTGTTTTGTCACTTTCATATACTAGTGGGAATTTTTCATTATAGAACTTGGCTTGTATATTCCAACAATGGGCTTCCTCAAATGCCCTAGGTCTTTGTGAGCAAGCAAGTTGGATGCACACCCACTTAGTTTCTTTTTGTTGAGCTTTCATGCATTTATAGCTCTAGTGCATCCGTTGCATGGCAATCCCTACTCCTTTCATTGACATCAATCGATGGGCATCTCCCTAGCTCGTTGATTAGTCGCGTCAATGCGAGACTTTCTCCTATTTTGTCTTCTCCACATAACCCCCATCATCATATTCTATTCCACCCATAGTGCTATATACATGGCTCACGCTCATATATTGCATGAACGTTGGAAAAGGGTTGAGATTACTAAAGTATGAAACAATTTCTTGGCTTGTCATCGGGGTTGTGCATGATGAGAACATTCTTGTGTGACGAAAATGGAGCATGACCGAACTATATGATTTTGTAGGGATGAACTTTCTTTAGCCATGTTATTTTGAGAGGACTTGATTACTTTGTTAGTATGCTTGAAGTATTACTATCTCTTATGTCAATATGAACTTTTATTTTGAATCATTTGGATCTGAACATTCATGCCACAATAAAGAAAATTACATTGAGAAATATGCTAGGTAGCATTCCACATCAAAAATTCTGTTTTTATCATTTACCTACTCGACGACGAGCAGGAATTAAGCTTGGGGATGCTTGATACGTCTCCAACGTATCTATAATTTTTTATTGTTCCATGCTATTATATTACCTGTTTTGGATGTTTATGGGCTTTACTTTACACTTTTATATCATTTTTGGGACTAACCTACTAACCGGAGTCCCAGCCCAAATTGCTGTTTTCTTGCCTATTTCAGTGTTTCGAAGAAAAGGAATATCAAACGGAGTCCAAACGGAATGAAACCTTCGGGAGAGTTATTTTTGGAACGAAAGAAATCCAGGAGACTTGGAGTGGACGTCAGGGAAGCAACGAGGTGGCCCCGAGGTAGGGAGGCGCGCCTGCCCCCTGGGCGCGCCCCCACCCTCGTGGGCCCCTTGTGGCTCCCCAGACCGACTTCTTTCACATATATTTATCCATATACCCTAAAAACATCGGGGAACAGAATAGATCGGGAGTTCCGCCGCCGCAAGCCCCTGTAGCCACCGAAAACCAATCTAGACCCGTTCCGGCACCCTGCCGGAGGGGAGGGATCCCTCACCGGTGGCCATCTTCATCATCCCGGCACTCTCCATGACGAGGAGGGAGTAGTTGACCCTCGGGGTGAGGGTATGTACCAATAGCTATGTGTTTGATCTCTTTCTCTCTCTCGCGCGTTCTTGAGGTGGTACGATCTTGATGTATCGCGAGCTTTGCTATTATAGTTGGATCTTATGATGTTTCTCCCCCTCTACTCTCTTGTAATGGATTGAGTTTTCCCTTTGAAGTTATCTTATCGGATTGAGTCTTTAAGGATTTGAGAACACTTGATGTATGTCTTGCATGTGCTTATTTGTGGTGACAATGGGATATCACGTGATCTACTTGATGTATGTTTTGGTGATCAACTTGCGGGTTCCGTGACCTCGTGAACTTATGCATAGGGGTTGGCACACGTTTTCGTCTTGACTCTCCGATAGAAAGTTTGGGGCACTCTTTGAAGTACTTTGTGTTGGTTTGAATAGATGAATCTGAGATTGTGTGATGCATATCGTATAATCATACCCGCAGATACTTGAGGTGACATTGGAGTATCTAGGTGACATTAGGGCTTTGGTTGATTTGTGTCTTAAGGTGTTATTCTAGTACGAAATCTTGAATAGATTGATCAGAAAGAATAACTTTGAGGTGGTTTCGTACCCTACAATAATCTCTTCGTTTGTTCTCCGCTATTAGTGACTTTGGAGTGACTCTTTGTTGCATGTTGAGATAGTTATATGATCCAATTATGTTATTATTGTTGAGAGAACTTGCACTAGTGAAAGTATGAACCCTAGGCCTTGTTTCCTAGCATTGCAATACCGTTTACACTCACTTTTATTATTAGTTACCTTGCTGTTTTTATATTTTCAGATTACAAATACTCATATCTACCATCCATATTGCACTTGTATCACCATCTCTTCACCGAACTAGTGCACCTATACAATTTACCATTGTATTGGGTGTGTTGGGGACACAAGAGACTCTTTGTTATTTGGTTCCAGGGTTGTTTGAGAGAGACCATCTTCATCCTACGCCTCCCATGGATTGATAAACCTTAGGTCATCCACTTGAGGGAAATTTGCTACTGTCCTACAAACCTCTGCACTTGGAGGCCCAACAACGTCTACAAGAAGAAGGCTGTGTAGTAGACATCAAGCTCTTTTCTGGCGCCGTTGCCGGGGAGGTGAGTGCTTGAAGGTATATCTTTAGATCTTGCAATCGAATCTTTTAGTTTCTTGTTTTATCACTAGTTTAGTTTATAAAAGAAAACTACAAACAAAATGGAATTGAGTTTGTCTCATACGCTTCATCTTTTTAATATCTTTCGAGAGAATGATGGAAAGGAAAATTGTGCTCAATTGCTAGAAGAAGAATGCATTAGAATGTTTGGCACTAAATCTTTGAATGATGAGCTGATACGTCTCCGTCGTATCTACTTTTCCAAACACTTTTGCCCTTGTTTTGGACTCTAACTTGCATGATTTGAATGGAACTAACCCGGACTGGCGCTGTTTTCAGCAGACTTTCCATGGTGTTATTTATGTGCAGAAACAGAAGTTCTCGGAATGACCTGAAACTCCACGGAACATCTTTTTGGAAAATATTAAAAATAATGGAAGAAAAATCCACGTCAGGGGGCCCACACCCTGTCCACGAGGGTGGGGGCGCGCCTGCCCCCCCCCCCCCGGGCGCGCCCCCTGCCTCGTGGGCCCCCTGACGCTCCACCGACCTCAACTCCAACTCCATATATTCACTTTCGGGGAGAAAAGAATCAGAGAGAAGGATTCATCGTGTTTATGATACGGAGCCGCCGCCAAGCCCTAAAACCTCTCGGGAGGGCTGATCTGGAGTCCGTTCGGGGCTCCGGAGAGGGGGATTCGTCGCCGTCGTCATCATCAACCATCCTCCATCACCAATTTCATGATGCTCACCGCCGTGCGTGAGTAATTCCATCGTAGGCTTGCTGGACGGTGATGGGTTGGATGAGATCTATCATGTAATCGAGTTAGTTTTGTTAGGGTTTGATCCCTAGTATCCACTATGTTCTGAGATTGATGTTGCTATGACTTTGCTATGCTTAATGCTTGTCACTAGGGCCCGAGTGCCATGATTTCAGATCTGAAACTATTATGTTTTCATGAATATATGTGAGTTCTTGATCCTATCTTGCAAGTCTATAGTCACCTACTATGTGTTATGATCCGGCAACCCCGAAGTGACAATAATCGGGACCACTCCCGGTGATGACCATAGTTTGAGGAGTTCATGTATTCACTATGTGTTAATGCTTTGGTCCGGTACTCTATTAAAAGGAGGTCTTAATATCCCTTAGTTTCCATTAGGACCCCGCTGCCACGGGAGGGTAGGACAAAAGATGTCATGCAAGTTCTTTTCCATAAGCACGTATGACTATATTCGGAATACATGCCTACATTACATTGATGAATTGGAGCTAGTTCTGTGTCACCCTATGTTATGATTGTTACATGATGAACCGCATACGGCATAATTCTCCATCACCGATCCAATGCCTACGAGCTTTTCACATATTGTTCTCCGCTTATTTACTTTTCCGTTGCCATATATGCATGTAGTGATAGCAATTATTCTGTTCATTACTCTTTTGTGTTACATTGCCAGCATATTCCATGTGCTGACCCGTTTCGGGCTGCAACGTATCATCTTGCAGACTTTTCAGACGACGAGTAAGGATCCATAGGTCGTTTTCTTTCACTCAATGATGCCGTTGGAGTTGATGGACTCACTTTATCTTCCAAGCCTTCCGTTGTTATCGTTTTAGATGGCCTTAAGCCATATTTATTATAATAAGTTCTCTTTTGAGACATTTGATGTAATAAGTGTGTGATTGCTACTCTGCTATAAATCCTCAAGTACTGTGCGTGTCAGCATTACCGATCCAGGGATGACACTAATGCACAGAGATCAGACTGTTTGAGGTTTGGTCGCTACAACTATTGGTGCTATCCATACTATTAATGATGCGAGCGATTGTGCTTATGATATGAAAAGGCCCAAGCTTGGGGATGCTATGTTTGATGAGAATGACATGTTTGAGAATATATTTGCTGCAATTAATGTTTGTCCCAAGCTTGGGGATGCTATGTTTAATGAAGATGATATTTCTAGCCTCCCAAGTATGGATGAGCAAATTTATTATGATGATAGTATGCCTCCTACTTATGATGATTATATTGATGAAAGTGGGTTTGGAAGAGTGTCAACTTTAGGAAGTAAGGAGTACATTGATGAACATCAAGGAAAGGTGTGGTCAAGAAGCAAATTCAATGAAATCTGCAAAGTAGACTATGTGACCAATAACCTCGCAGAGTGTTTCAATGCAGAGTTCAAGTCAGTGAAAGGGCTTTTGTTGTGGCAAGCATTTGATAAGATCAGGAAGATGATCATGACAAAGATGGCTCTTCGTAAAAGAATTGCAGAAACATAATATGTTGGCCATCTTATGCTCCCATCTCTGATTAAGGCATTGAATGCCATGGCAAGAGGACTAAGGATGAAATGCATTCGACCGTCGACATACGAGGCTGAGGTGACATACACTGACAGTAAAAATATGGAATGGAGATATCCAGTGAACCTTGCAACTAATGAATGCAGTTGTAGGCAATGGCAGATCCGCGGGAAGCCATGCATACATGCCCTACATCTCATGACTATTATTGGAGGTGAAGATGGTGAAGTTGATCAGTATTGCTCTGAATATTTCTCTGTTGCCAAATTTAGGGTTGCTTATGCTGAAAATGTGCCTGCACTCTTGGGAAAACACCAATGGAACATAGTAGACCCAGGGTTCAAACTCCGTTCTCCTGTACTGACTAGACCACCAGGAAGACCAAGGAAAAACAGGATAAGAGTTGGTGAAGAGGGTCGCGTAAAAAAACAACGTAAGTGCAAAAGATGTGGTATCCTAGGGCATATTGCTAGGCATTGTACCAATCCAGTTGATGCATCATTTGGAGAAGAGGAACAATGTGCAGCAGCAAATGCAGAGTAGAATGCAGCAGCAGAGGAGAATGCAGCAAGTTTAGAGGAGAATGAAGCAACTGAAGTAGCAGCTTGGTACCTGTGCAACCTTTCCCTTTTTTGCATTTGTTCTCTTTTTTATCGATGGCTAAGCTTATTTCTCTTTGACCCAGGTCTAGGTTAATTAGAGGCACATGACAAAAAAGACCAAGAGAGGAAGAAACTTCATCGGTTGAACCATCATCTGATGCAGAATTTGAAACCATGGCTTATGAAGGTTTTGCAGCTATAAGAGAGGAGGAAGTTATTTTGTCTGAAGTTCCATTAAGGATTAGTGAACCCACAGATGACCGTAAACTGGCCATCACTTGCTCGGTCAGTCAAAGCTCAACAAAACCGCCACCACCAAAAGTGAAGATCAGAAGCAACAAGACAAAGCTTTCAAAAGCACAAAATATCCCAGCCAGAGAAACCAGAAGCAAGACGGTTAACCCATCCCGGAACACAAGGAGCAAGGCAAAGATTTGAATTTGAACTTGAATGCAAGTCATAAACTTTGAACTTTAAGGATTTGTAATAAGGATTCTGTCATCAATTCGAACTACTGTGAAAACTTGCAAGGTGTAATAATTCTATTTGTAATTTGATGTGAAATTTGAGGTAGAATACAAAACTGAGGCAAAATTTGAATTTTAGGCAAACTTTGAATTTGAACCAACAATTAAAGTCCATTCCCCTGTGGTGTGAGTTGCAAAGTTTGTTTGACTATTATAAGCGTTAGGTGATCTATTCGATCTCTTTTGCATGGTAAAACTTGTAGTCATGAGAATGAGCTCCCAAGCTAGGGTAATCAGCCCCATTTGTAATCAAGTTTTTTTTGACCTACTCCAAATGAGCCAAATATTTTTTATGAACACCTATTCAATCTATATAGTGTAGATTCGAGGATCGCTATTTATTGAATTAATCTTTATATTTTTACTTTTTTTTTGAAAAGAATATACTTTAATAGAAAACCATTAAAAACACGTTTAAAATATGATAATGGAAAACTAAGTTCATATCCTTCTTATTCACTTTGAAATCAAGCTTTGGTGATTTTTTTTGATTTTTTTTTATTTTCAAAACCTGAAGGGAACCCTCCCTCCTCTCCTTGGTCTCTATGAAACGTTGTACGTGATAGCTCATATGTGTGAAGGTTTTTTCATGAAAATGTCCATAGACAAAGTTTATGATTTTTGGTTAGTAACATGTCACACAAGACAACATTGTGCGCAGGTTTTATATTCTTTTGATTTCTTTAATTAATGGTGCTCATTTAACCTCGATCATGCTAGATAGTTTTTTTTGTAAATGTCCGTATACCAAGTTTAGTATTTTTCCTTGTTAGTGTGTCTTATAAAACGACGAACGGCGAAGTTTCATTTTTTTAAAATTAGTTATGGTTAGTCAAATCCTTGGAAACCCCGTTGAACAGCTCAAAACCCCTCTAAATCCCACGGGGTTTCGCCTAACCCTAGCTCCGAACGTCAGCCATCCGATCATACCCTAGCGCCAAGCGACAGCCCTCGGATGTGGTCTTCTAGAAGGAATTCCGAGGGCATGCTGCGTGCAGGCTCCGCGCCGTTGGATCACATGGACGGCTCCGCATCATTGGATCGTGGGGCGATCCGCGAGACTTGTTGGTTGTGCCTCCCCTTTCTTCTACTTCTTATTCTGTGGCGACGAGAGGAGCCACTCATCCTCTACTTCTTCTTCTCCGGTGACGAGAGGAGCCACTCCTCTGCTTCTTCTTCTTCGGCGACTTTGGGCGATATGTCGAGCTCCACTTTAGCCTCCCGCCCCTCATGGACCCAGTATGGTCAACTTCCAATGGAGCGATGTCTTGATTGCCCACGCAGCGCGCCACTGATACGGTTGACTTCGAAGGAGGTTAAGAATGGCAACTATGGGCGCGAGTTCATGAAATGCGAGAGCAAGCCAGAGGGGCAGGTTAGATCTCATGATTTTTCTTTGATTTATTTTTCTATTTGCTTTTAATTCTTTTTTGATCTGAGATTTAGGGTTCATGTTTTCATTTTAGATCAAGAAGAAATGCACACATTTTGAATGGCTGGATGACTACGTTAAGCGACTTCAATTCAATGGGGCCCCAACCCGGGAGCTCAATCTGCCGTCAGCACCAACGAATTTGGTATCTGAAAGTGCTGCTCTGACAGTTGGGGATGGAGATCTGAAGGGGGAATTAAAGAAGATGAACAAGAACTTGAAGCAGATGATTCCATTGAACAAGCAGGCGAATCTGATAGCTTTAGGATTTTATCCCTTTTATTTTTGTGTAGTTGCTCTAGGATTTTCTTACTTGCTGGTCATCACTCATTAGAGATGTTATTAGTGTGGTGTCATGTGCTCTAGGATTTGGTTAAATTTGTGGATCATGTGCTCTACGATTTGCTTAAATTTGTGGATCGTGTGCTCTATGCTCTATGTTGCTTAATTTGTGGATCATGTACTCTATGCTCTGTGTTGCTTAATTTGTGCATCATGCCAGTTTCGTCTGTCTTGTACACTTTCAGTTTCTTCAGTTTCGTCAGACAACACTGACCGCAGAAAAAAAACATAGTTCTAGGGCCCAAATTGAAACTAAGCTCTTTCCGAAGAAACAATTCCAAGTGAATGGTATTAATGTTATTGAAAAATCTCCGACAATCACTATTGGAAGTTTTCATCTACCTCTACCTACTGTTAAAAAGAAATATGAAATGCTTATTGTTGGGGATATTCAGATCCTTGTTGAGGTAACTTAGTGATTTACGAAAGTTCTTCGGTTTCATGCTACTTGAAAGTGGTTGTTAATATGACCTGGTCAACCTTATTAATGAATCATTTTTGAGAGGTATGAAGTTGATGAATTTAGTAAGCACTACCTTATGTCCCTACCTTTTGTTTTCTATTTTTATTAGTTAAATAAAATAAAATGCCATGTTATGTCTGTTTTGAATTTCCCGTGCAATAAAAAATGACCCAAAAATAAAAGTTCTCAGAATGCTCTGAAAATTTAATACGATTTTTTCTGAATATTTAAGAATTTATGGTGCATATAATATCAGAGGGAGGTGCACCAGGTGGGCACAACCCACCTGGGCGCGCCAGACCCCCAGGCGCGCCCTAGTGGGTTGTGGTCCCCACATGGGCCCCCTCTCTTATCTCTTCATCCCACATCATCACTTACCACCAGAAAAAATCTCCATTGCTCTCTCTCCCGTGTTCTTGCTCTCAAACCCGCGGATTTCGATCTCTTTGCTCGAAGCTCCATTTCCGAAACTGTTTCCTGGGATTGTTGCTTGGTATGTAACTCCACCATTTATCCAATTAGTTTTTGTTTTTGTGGTTTATATTTTGAATAATTAGCTACTCTTGGTGCTGCTGTAGATGAGCTTGCATGTTGAATTCTTAGAGTTCTAAGTAGTTTGAATGCTTGCTATGGCTTCCATGTATCCCTATGAGTAGGTGCTACCAAATTTGTGAAGTTTTGTTAAGAAAAAATTTTGGACTAAAAATTTCAGCATTTTTGTTCATAGCAAAAGGATGAATATCTTCAGGAAGTTTTCTTCTAAGAAGATCTCCATGGGTGTTATTGGGGAGTCGTCTGATAGTGATCTCCATCCTCGGAGGTCGGCGGAGGTACGGCCGTGCGAATGGCCGCACACCCAGTTCATGGAAGAGGCTGGAATCCATCAGGAGTTCACACAATATGCTGCTAATGCCGGCCTCACCGACTTCATCCCAGATGAGTGTGAACATCATCAAATATTCACAAATATCCTTGTTCAAAGTTGTACTTTCTTTCCTAGGAATAACCTTCCTAAAGTGCGGTTTGATTTATATGCTGAAAACCATCAGATACCACTTACTGAATTTTGTAACATATGCATGATCCCTTCTGATGGGAGTTTAGCTGAGCCTAGGCCAACAGAGTTTGAGGCCTTTTATCGCACCTTGACAGTGGGAGATGAGAGAGGGGTGTCAGCTACCACTACCGCTGGCTTGCATTTTCCTGTTGTTCATTACTTTGCTCTTTTCATTACAAAATGCTTGGTTGCTAGAGAGAAGGTGGGTGCACTTAGTTCACCAGACCTTGCCGTTTTACGTCGGGCACTAGAGGGCGACAACACTTATAGCTTGGGAGCTATTGTGGCTCGTTTCCTCCACATTAATAAGTCCAAGGGTAAAATACATGGTGGTATTTTTGCTACTCGTTTGGCGGCTCACTTTAATGTTGAGATACGCCCTCATGATTACCCTCTGACCAAGGTTTATCTAGACCACGCAGCCATGGAACATCACCATTTTGTTGCACGAGATTATCCCAACATTCCTATTCCTTATCACCTAGTTTTTAGCATTGAAACTCGTGATATTATTCCATTGCCTGCTCCTGCTTTGTCTGATCCTATTGCCAGGGGCGGAAATAGGATTATGCCTGCGAACATCATCGCCTACCAGAACGCTCAGGCTGTTGCAGAGGCAGAGGAGGAGCCTCAGCAGTGGGATGAGTGGATGCCCGCTCCTCAGTACCCCAACTACTATCCAGATTACTGATCGATTACCAAGTTAGGCCAAAAGCCTAAGCTTGGGGGAGTACGTGTTTCTCACCGATATTACATTCATATTCACACATTTCATTCCAGTTTCCGGTGTTCACACTTTTTCATTTTTATTATCCATGCTTAATTTTATTCTCATGCTTTCTTGTTTGTGTGTTTGAAAAACTTTAGAAAAACCAAAAAATTAGTTGTAGTAGTTTACTTCCTATGCATGCTTAGTAGTAGCACTAAAAAGAAAACCCAAAAAGATTTCCTTGTTCTTCTTTTTCTTGTTGGGAGCTTTCCCGTGTAAATAGTTTTTCTCATTTTTGCTTTTCCCTTTAACTTGGTTGTTCAAGAAAACCAAAAACTCCAAAAATATTTCAGTGTGTTTCTCTGAATTTCCTTTCTTTTTATTTAAGTCGTACCAAGGAGAAGACCACGATGAAAATGTTGAGTGGTTCTCATACGAATAACTGTTGATCTAATAAAGAGCCAATTTTACCTCGTCTTTTCCCGTTGAATAAAATGTTTGCAGATTCCAGCTTAGTCCAGACATTCTTGCACTATTATTATTTTCATATCGTTCGGTCATGCAAGTGAAAGGCAATAATGACGATATTCGATGAACTGACCGTGGCAGAGAGAAACTGGTATGAACTCGACTTGTTCTGTTTGTGTAAATATGTTTAACCTAGTATCCATGATTCAGCCCATTATGATTAAACATGTTTGCAATGACAATTAGAGATTATAGTTTCTCATGCCATGCATAAGTAGCTAGGAGTGGATAATGATTTATCTTAGATATCAACATTGCGTTAAAATGATTGTGATGTAGTATGATGATATGGTATCCTCCTCTGAATGTTCGAGTGGCTTGACTTGGCACATGTTCATGCATGTAGTTGAATCAAAACCAACATAGCCTCTATGATATTTATGTTCATGGTGTTCATATCCTACTCATGCTAGTGTCCAATGTTGCTTATGCATAATGCATGTTCATGACCATTGTTGCTCTCTAGGTGGCCTCTTCTCAACCTATTGCTAGCCTTCTCTTGTACTAAGTGGGAATTCTGCTTGTACATCAAAAAACCTTTAACCCAAGTTATTCCAGATGAGTCCACCATACCTACCTATATGCGGTATTACCCTGCCATCCTAAGTAAATTTGCATGTGCCACCTCTAAAAACTTCAAATAGATATCCTTTCTGTGTGCCTGGATCGTTCATGGAACAACGGGAGGTGGTCGGTATCTTCCATGCTAAGCGGGTTATTCTCAGGTCGAGTGTTTATTCACTCGCCATCGCACGAGAAAAGGGCTTACAAATAATCAAACAAAAACTCCCAATGGAGTCAAAACCTTTACTTTATCACTTGGGAACCGCCACTAACGTGTTTAGCATGGAAGATATTGATAGCCGATGGTCGTGAAGTAAATGAGAAGGGTGCATGTCTCAAAATATCATTTACCTCTGTTTTATAAACTTGAGCTCTGGCACCTCTGCAAAACACTGCTTCCCTTTGCGAAGGGACTATCGATTTACTTTTATGTTGAGTCATCACCTTCTAAAATAAGCGCCAGAACCTGAGAGCACTGATGTCATGCTTATGCATTGTGTGTAGCTAATGTTGGGTGCATCATGACTCGATCTTTTCTACCATGAATTACAATGTCTAGTCGCTGCTTGAACTTTGAAGGTGCTCTGCATTTATGTTTTGCAGTCTCAGAAAGGGCCAGCGAGATACCACTATTGTCATATTATATCATTGTTGTTTTGACAACGTGTTGCTGTTTGAGTTGTCTTATTATTGCTCGCTAGCTGATTATATCATTGATATGAGTCAATATAATTTTTAAGAGTTATTGTTGGCATGGTTAGTTATAATGATTGGCTGAAAACCTGGGTGTTGTTTAAGCTTATTTATGCAAACAAGAGCAAAAGAGTTTGTAAAAGTTTTTCTTTTTCACTTTCACTTTATCAACTGAATTGCTTGAGGACAAGCAAAGGTCTAAGCTTGGGGTAGTTGACACGTCTCCAACGTATCTACTTTTACTAACGTTTTCCTCTTGTTTTGGACTCTAATTTGCATGATTTGAATGAAACTAACCCCGGACTGATGTTGTTTTCAGCAGAACTACCATGGTGTTGTTTTTGTGCAGAAATAAAAGTTCTCGGAATGGAACGAAACTTTGCGAGGAATTTTTATATCAAATAAGAGAATTCTGGAGCCAAGACCTACCGGAGGGGGGCACCTGGGTGGGCACAACCCACCAGGGTGCGCCCCCCTCACCAGGCGCGCCCAGGTGGGTTGTCCCCACCTGGTGGCCCCGCAGACCCCGAAACCGATGCTACAAAATCCTATTTGTCCAGAAAATAATCAGGGAGAAAGAATTATCACGTTCCACGAGACGGAGCCGCCGTCACCTCCTGTTCTTCATCGGGAGGCCAGATCTGGAGTCCGTTTGGGGCTCCGGAGAGGGGGATCTTCGCTCTTCATCATCGCCAACCCTTCTCCATCGCCAATTCCATGATGCTCCCCACCGGGAGGGAGCAATTCCTTCGTAGGCTCGCTGGTCGGTGAGGAGTTGGATGAGATTCATCATGTAATCGAGTTAGTTTTGTTAGGGATTGATCGCTAGTATCCACTAATGCTTGTCACTTTGGGCCCGGGTGCCATGATTTCAGATCTGAACCGTTTATGTTATCACCATTATATCCATGTTCTAGATCCGATCTTGCAAGTTATAGTCACCTACTACGTGTTATGATCCGGCAATCCCGGAGTGACAATAGTCGGGACCACTCCCGGTGATGACCGTAGTTTGAGGACTTCATGTATTCACTATGTGTTAATGCTCTATTCTGGTTCTCTATTAAAAGGAGGCCTTAATATCCCTTAGTTTCCAATAGGACCCCGCTGCCATGGGAGGGTAGGACAAAAGATGTCATGCAAGTTCTTTCCATAAGCATGTATGACTATTTACGGAATACATGCCTACATTATATTGACGAACTGGAGCTAGTGTCGTATCGCCCTAGGTTATAACTGTCTCATGATGAATATCATCCAACAAGTCACAGATCAAATGCCTACAAATTTATCTTATATTGTTCTTGCTAAGTTACTACTGCTATCGTTACTGTTGCACTTGCTACAAAAATACTGCTATAAATGTTACCGTTACTGTAGCTGTTGTCACTGCTATCAAAACTATCATATTACTTTGCTACTGATCACTTTGCTGCAGATAATTAATCTCCAGGTGTGGCTGAATTGACAACTCAGCTGCTAATACTTACAAATATTCTTTGGCTCCCCTTGTGTCGAATCTATAAATTTGGGTTGAATACTCTACCCTTGAAAACTGTTGTGATCCCCTATACTTGTGGGTTATCAGTATGGCAGCTGATTTATCAGCAATTTGCAAAGATATTTCAGTAGGTGTGAGCTTATTCAAATCAAGTCTTTTATATAAAGAGAAATGCATAACACTAACACCAGCTCCCAAATCACATAAAGCAGTTTTCACATAATTTCTTTTGATGGAGCAAGGTATAGTTGGTATTCCCGGATCTCCAAATTTTTTAGGTACTCCATCTTTAAAAGTGTAATTAGCAAGCATGGTGGAGATTTCAGCTTCCGGTATTTTTCTCTTATTGGTGATGATGTCTTTCATGTACTTTGCATAAGGAGGCATTTTCAAAATATTACAAGCGAGTACGCAAAAAGACTGGCCTCAGCATTTCCGCAAAGCGTTCAAATTCTTCATCATCTTTCTTTTTAGTTGAGTTAGGTGGAATGGGCATAGGTTTTTGAACCCAGGGTTCTCTTTCCTTACCGTTTTCTAGCAACAAAGTCTCTTTTATCATATCTTTTATTTTTAGATTGTGGGTTATCAAGATCAACAACTGGTTCTATTTCAACATCATTATCTGGTTCTTTTTCATTGTTTGGTTGAGTATCTTCATGAACATCATCATTTCATTTTCATTATCACTAGGTGAATGTTCATGACCTGACTGAGTTTCAGCATCAGAAATTGAAATATTATTATCATTATCAAGAGGTTTTTCTCCTTCAGGTTCACTAGAAGCATGCAAAGTCCTATCATTTTTATTTTTCGTCTTCTTTTTAGACGGACTAGGTGCAGTGGTATTATTCCTTTGTGAATCCTGCTCAATTCTTTTTGGGTGCCCCTCAGGATAAAGTGGTTCCTGAGTCATTTTACCTCCTCTGGTTGCTACTCTAACAACAAAGTCATGTATGTTGTTATTCATTTCATCAAGCAATTCTCTTTGAGATTTAGCAACCTGTTCTAGTTGAGTTTGAACCATAGAGGCATGTTTTCCTACACCTCTAACATCATCGGAGATTCTAAATAACAAGTCACTCAAAAGAGCAATCATATCAGAATTGTATTTCAATTGTTTCATAACATTTGCATTGAAGTGGTATTGCTTTCTAATGTAATTTTCAAACTCATAAAGGCATTGGGTAGGGTGCATATTATGAGGATTATCATTATCATTGAATTTCATTAGAGAATTTACCTCTACCATGTTAGGTGGTGGTGGTGTATCAAGCCCATGTATTTCTTCAATAGGAGGTAAATTTTTGACATCCTCAGCTATAATACCTTTTTCTTTCATAGATTTCTTTGCCTCTTGCATATCTTCAGGACTGAGATATAAGATACCCCTCTTCTTTGGAGTGGATTTAAGCTGTGGTTCAGGAGGAGTCCAATCATCAAAAAATTTCAATATGTTATTCAATAATTCTTCAGCTTGCCCAATAGTTCGTTCCCTGAAAACACAACCAGCACAACTATCTAGGAAATCCCTAGAAGCATCAGTTAGTCCAGTATAGAAGATATCAAGTATTTCATGTTTCTTAAGAGGATGATCAAGCAAAGCATTAAGCAATTGGAGAAGCCTCCCCCAAGCTTGTGGGAGACTCTCTTCTTCAACTTGCCCAAAATTAAATATTTCCTGTAAGGCAGCTTGTTTCTTATGAGCGGGAAAATATTTTTCAGAGAAGTAATAAATCATATCCTGGGGACTATGCACAAACCAGGAGCTAGAGTATTGTACCAAGCTTTAGCATCACCCTTTAATGAGAACGGAAATAATTTGAGAACATAGTAATAGTGAATCTTCTCATCATGAGCAAAAAGGGTGGCTATGTCATTCAACTTAGTAAGATGTGCCACAACAGTTTCAGTTTCATAACCATGGAAAGGATCAGATTCAACCAAAGTAATTAACTCTAGGTCGACAGAGAATTCATAATCTTTATCATCAACAAAGATAGGAAAAGTAGCAAACATAGGATCACATTTCATTTTAGCATTCAAAGATCTCTCTTTATACTTGCATAATAATTTCTCTAGATCATCTCTATCCTTACAAGCAAGAATATCTCTAGTTGCTTCCTCACCCATAACATAACCTTCCGGTACCTCGGGCAATTCATATCTAGGAAGGCTAGTTCTAATAGGTGTTTCATGATTTTCAGTTTCAAGCTTTTCATCAGTTTCAACAATATCATGCTATCTTACTCTAGCAATTTGTTCATCAAGAAATTCACCTAGTGGCACATTATCATCAAGCAAGGCACTAGCATCATCATAAGCATCATTCATAGCAGAAGCATCATCATCAATAACTTGTGACATATCAGGATTAATAGCATGTGGTGGTGTTGCAAGTTTACTTATAACAGAATGTGAATCTAAGGCGTAGCTGGATGGCAGTTACTTACCTCCCCTTGTCTTAGAGGGAAAAATCTTGGTCTTAGCATCCTTCCGATTCTTCATAGTGATAAATTGATAATAATCCCAAGTGACTCAACAAATATAGCTATGCTCCCCGGCAACGATGCCATAAAAAGGTCTTGATAACCCACAAGTATAGGGGATCGCAACAGTTTTCGAGGGTAGAGTATTCAGTCCAAATTTATAGATTCGACACAAGGGGAGCCAAAGAATATTTGTAAGTATTAGCAGCTGAGTTGTCAATTCAACCACATCTGGAGATTAATTATCTGCAGGAAAGTGATCAGTGGCAAAGTAGTATGATAGTTTTGATAATAGTAGCAACGGCAATAGTAACGGTAACAGTGATAGTAGTAGTTTTGTAGCAAGTGCAACAGTAACAATAGCAATAGTAACTTAGCAGGAGCAATATGTAGGAAAATCGTAGGCATTGGATCGGTGATTTGTTGGATGATATTCATCATGTGACAGTTATGACCTAGGGCGATACGGCACTAGCTCCAGTTCATATATATAATGTAGGCATGTATTCCGTAAATAGTCATATGTGCTTATGGAAAGAAATTGCATGAAATCTTTGGTCCTACCCTCCCATGGCAGCGGGGTCCTGTTGGAAACTGAGGGATATTAAGGCCTCCTTTTAATAGAGAACCAGAACAAAGCATTAACACACGGTGAATACATGAACTCCTCAAACTACGATCATCACCAGGAAGTGTCCCGACTATTGTCACTCCGGGGTTGCCGGATCATAACACGTAGTAGGTGACTATAACTTGCAAGATCGGATCTAAAACATAGATATAATGGTGATAACATAAACGATTCAGATTTGAAATCATGGCACCCGGGCCCAAAGTGACAAGCATTAAGCATGGCAAAGTCATAGCAACATCAATCTCAGAACATAGTGGATACTAGGGATCAAGCCCTAACAAAACTAACTTGATTACATGATGAATATCATCCAACTCCTCACCGACCAGCGAGCCTATGAAGGAATTACTCACTCCCGGTGGGGAGCATCATGGATTGGCGATGGAGAAGGGTTGGTGATGATGAAGATCAAAGATTCCCCTCCCCGGAGCCCCAAACAGACTCCTGATCTGGCCTCCCAATGAAGAACAGGAGACGGCGGTGGCTCCGTCTCATGGAACGCGATAATTCTTTCTCCCTGATTTTTTCTGGAAAAATAGGATTTTATAGCGTCGGTTTCAGGGTCTGCGGGGCCACGAGGTGGGGACAATCCACCTGGGCGCGCCTGGAGGGGGCGCCCGGGTGGGTTGTGCCCACCCAGGTGCCCCCCTTCGATGGTTCTTGGCCCCATAAATTCTCTTTTATTTTATAAAAAAATCCTCGCAAAGTTTTGTTCCATTCCAAGAACTTTTTTTCTGCACAAAAAACAACACCATGGTAGTTCTGCTGAAAATAACGTCAGTCTGGGTTAGTTTCATTCAAATCATGCAAATTAGAGTCGAAACCAAGAGGAAAAGCGTTAGGAAAAGTAGATACGATGGAGACGTATCACACCGCAAGGTAATATTCAAGGACAACCAAGAGCCTAAGCTTGGGGATGCCCCGGAAGGCATCCCCTCTTTTGTCTTCGTCTATCGGTAAATTTATTTGAGCCTATATTTTTATGGGATTTTTATTTCTCAGCCCCTGGTTCCTTAGTTCTACTCATTCATCCCCACGATCTTAACTTTTGCTCACTTTTCCCCACTCCCTTGCCCGAAACCCTCAGAACTGGTCACAGCGGACGTTGTCGTCGGTTCAATGGCTTGACCGTTAACTCTGACGAGTGGGGCCGCATAGGGCCGAGTCCACATTCAGGTTATAGTGGGGCCACATAGGGCCGCGAAACTGACACTCACTGTAGGGTTCCCCTCACTATAACCTGAATCAAATCGAGTCGCTTCCACGCCGCCCCCTCCACCGCCGTCGTGCCGCCTCCGTCGCTGTCGCGCTTCCTCTGCTGGAGTCGTGCCGCCCCTGCCATATCTACCCTCTCGCCCCATCTAGGATTAGGAAGCGATGTCGGGGGAGCACCCCATCTGGCCCATCGACCGTGGAGATGATTGGGTCGAATCAGAGGCGGATAATTCATGGATTCCACCTGGGTAAGCATCATTTTCCTCTCAAATTGATTAGGAGGTCCGTAAATTAGGCTGTATTTGACCATCGTTGGCGTGAATCAGTGCAATTTATCTGAAAATTTAGGCCTAACTACGCCCTTTATCTTATTTCAATCAAATAGGGTTGATCCTGCACTTGCTTTTCGGCTGGCGGTTAGAATGGAAACTAGCGAGCTGCGTGGAACTAAACCGTGTCTGATTTCTGGGTTTTTCTATCCTAAAGTGGTAGAAACCAGCGTTTCGTTCACAGATTTCAGCGAGGCACTCTGTTGTGAGTATCCATGGAGCCCTGCCGATGCTGTTGAACTGAGATATTTCGACAGCACCGAGCAGAGATTTGTCCCATTAACTTGTGATGAGCATCTGGGATTGCTATTTAGTTTGAATGCTGACAGCCGTTTCGGTAAAATCCATATCGGTGTGCTTCAGGCTAGACCTGGTCATCGACAACCCGGCCCGCCGGCCCGAACCCGAAGCCCGACATTCGGGCCGGGCTCGGGCTCCATTTTCTGACCCGAAGCCCGGCCCGAAAGCCCGAATAAAGCCCGAAATATATATAAAAACATATTTTATTCGAAATATAGGTATAATAAATTAATATAATATCTCGAAATTAATTAATTTAATTAAAAATTGTCACTGTTCATGTACTTCGGGCCGGGCTCGGGCTTGGGATTTTTCCTTCGGGCTTTGTCAAGCCCGACCCGAACCCGACCCGTCCCGACAAATGATCAGGTTTACTTCAGGCACGCAAACAACGTATCCTGAAGGGGAAGGGTGTTCAGACATCATCTGTATCTGCTAATAGCGAGCGTCCACACACTCCTTGTAGGTCGGGACCGAGTAAACCTAGTGGTTTTGAAAGCCACAACATGTCGGCTGCCACTAATTCTGCCACTTCTCCTCTCCCTTCTGCACCTCATGTAGAAGTAGATGCAGAGCCTGACGAGGAAGTGCCTTGACATGATGATGAGGATGAGATTCTATTCCCTGAACTGCTAGATAGAGTCAGTCAACAGGAAGTGGAAGATGAATATCCAGAGGAGCCTAGCAGCCGTGCTAGATTTGATGACACTGACGATGAAGAGAGGGAGGAGAACATCGACTCCTTAGTTTTAGAAGAATATGATGGTGAGGACATGCCAACAATTGAGTGGAACAGGGAGAATCCTGAGCTTACTCCAGGAACCGTATTCGAATCGATGGTGGACTATCGTAATGCAGTTACTACATATTGCATTCTCACAAAAAAACTCCTATGAGGTTGATAGGAGTGAGCCAGGAAGATCCACTGTTCATTTCCCTTATGATAGGTGTTGGTGGAGGTTGCATGCATCCACTATGCTAAAGAGCAAATTGATCTAGGTATTACAAGTGAATCTTTTTATTAGATTATTTATCCATTCTATATTCAGAGCCAAAGAATATTCTAAGTATTAGCAGCTGAGTTGTCAATTCAACAACACCTGGAGATTAATTATCTGCAGGAAAGTGATCAGTGGCAAAGTAGTATGATAGTTTTGATAATAGTAGCAACGGCAATAGTAATGGTAACAGTGATAGTAGTAGTTTTGTAGCAAGTGCAACAGTAACAATAGCAGTAGTAACTTAGCAGGAGCAATATGTAGGAAAATCTTAGGCATTGGATCGGTGATTTGTTGGATGATATTCATCATGTGACAGTTATGACCTAGGGCGATACGGCACTAGCTCCAGTTCATAAATATAATGTAGGCATGTATTCCGTAAATAGTCATACGTGCTTATGGAAAGAAATTGCATGAAATCTTTGGTCCTACCCTCCCATGAGGATTTTCTATGCCAAGGAAAGGGCTCTTGATAGGATTAATGGTCCATGGAATGAGAGTTTTCAGTTGCTTTACACCTTCAAAGCTGAAGTGGAGACGGCTAGTCCAGGGAGTGTTGTAGAGATTGACAAGCATACAGTTAAGTACAAATTAAAAGGGAAGGCACTGGAGAAGGAGTGCTTCAGGAGGGCTTTTGTTTGTTTCAAGGCTTGCTGGCAGGGGTTTCTGAATGGTTGTAGGCCCTATTTTGCTGTTGATGCAACTGCTTTGAATGGAAGATGGAGAGGCCAGCTAGCAACAGCTTCTGCAGTTGATGGACACAACTGGCTATTCCCAGTTGCATTTGGTGTGTTGGAGGTAGAGTCCAAGGAGAGTTGGTTCTGGTTTCTGCAGCAGTTGCGCAACATTATAGGTACACCCTCAGGTTTAGTTATACATACAGATGCTTGCAAGGGTTTAGAAACTCCAGTAGAAATTGTATTCCCTGGAGTGGAACATAGGAAATGTATGCGACACCTAGCATGGAATTTTAAAAAGAAATTCAGAGGCAAAGTTTATGATGAGAACCTATGGCCAGCATCATACACATGCAGCTTGAGGAAGCATGAGCACCATTTGAGAGTGTTGTATGCTCACAATCCTTTGGTGAAGGAGTACATGGATGAACATCATGGAAAGGTGTGTCAAGAAGCAAATTCAATGAAATCTGCAAAGTAGACTATGTGACCAATAACCTCGCTGAGTGTTTCAATGCAAAGTTCAAGTCAGTGAAAGGGATTTTGTTGTGGAAAGCATTTGATAAGATCAGGAAGATGATAATGACAAAGATGGCTCTTCGTAAAAGAATTGCAGAAACACAATATGTTGGCCATCTTATGCTCCCATCTCTGATTAATGCATTGCATGCCAAGGCAAGAGGACTAAGGATGAAATGCATTCGACTGTCGACATACGAGGCTGAGGTGACATACACTGACAGTAAAAATATGGAATGGAGATATCCAGTGAACCTTGCAACTAATGAATGCAGTTGTAGGCAATGGAAGATCCGCGGGAAGCCGTGCATACATGCCCTACATCTCATGACTATTATTGGAGGTGAAGATGGTGAAGCTGATCAGTAATGCTCTGAATATTTCTCTGTTGCCAAATTTAGGGTTGCTTATGCTGAAAATGTGCCTGCACTCTTGGGAAAAGACCAATGGAACATACTAGACCCAAGGTTGAAACTCCATTCTCCTGTACTGACTAGACCACCAGGAAGACCAAGGAAAAATAGGATAAGAGTTGGTGAAGAGGGTCGCGCAAAAAAACAACGGAAGTGCAAAAGATGTGGTATCCTAGGGCATATTGCTAGGCATTGTACCAATCCAGTTGATGCATCATTTGGAGAAGAGGAACAATGTGCAGTAGCAAATGTAGAGTAGAATGCAGCAGCAGAGGAGAATGCAGCAAGTTTAGAGGAGAATGAAGCAACCGAAGTAGCAGCTTGGTACGTGTGCAACCTTTCCCTTTTTTTGCATTTGTTCTCTTTTTTTATCGATGGCTAAACTTATTTCTCTTTGACCCGGTTCTAGGTTAATTAGAGGCACAGGATAGAAAAGACCTAGAAAGGAAGAAACTTCATCGGTTGAACCATCATCTGATGCAGAATTTGAACCGTGGCTTATGAAGGTTTTGAAGCTATAAGAGAGGAGGAAGTTATTTTGTCTGAAGTTCCTTTAAGGATTAGTGAACCCACAGATGACCGTCAACTGGTCATCACTCGCTCGGTCAGTCAAAGCTCAGCAAAACCGCCACCACCAAAAGTGAAGATCAGAAGCAACAAGACAAAGCTTTCAAAAGCACAAAATATCCCAGCCAGGGAAACCAGAAGCAAGACGGTTAACCCATCCCGGAACACAAGGAGCAAGGCAAAGATTTGAACTTGACTGCAAGTCATAACCTTTGAACTTTAAGGATTTGTAATAAGGATTCTGTCGTCAATTTGAACTACTGTGAAAACTTGTAAGGTGTAAGAATTCTATTTGTAATTTGATATGAAATTTGAGGTAGAATACAAAACTGAGGCAAAATTTGAATTTTAGGCGAACTTTGAATTTGAACCAACAATTAAAGTCCATTCCCCTATGGCGTGAGTTGCAAAGTTTGTTGAACTATTATAAACGTTAGGTGATCAATTCGATCTCTTTTGCGTGGTAAAACTTGTAGTCATGAGAATGTGCTCCAAATGAGCTCCCAAGCTAGGGTAATCAGCCCCATTTGTAATCAAGTTTTTTTTACCTACTCCGAATGAGCCAAATTTTTTTATTAACGCCTATTCAATCTATATAGTGTAGATTCGAGAATCGCTATTTATTGAATTAATCTTTATATTTTTATATTTTTTTGAGAAAGATATACTTTAATAGAAAACCATTAAAAACATGTTTAAAATGTGAAAATGGAAAACTAAGTTCAGATCCTTCTTATTCACTTTGAAATCAAGCTTTGGTGACTTTTTTGATTTTTTTAAATTTTCAAAACCTGAAGGGAACCCTGCCTCCTCTCCTTGGTCTCTATGAAACGTTGTACGTGATAGCTCATATGTGTGAAGGTTTTTTCATGAAAATGTCCATAGACAAAGTTTATGATTTTTGGTTGGTAACATGTCACACAAGACAACATTGTGCGCAGGTTTCATATTTTTTGATTTTTTAATTAATGGTGCTCATTTAACCTCGATCATGCTAGCTAGTTTTTTTTGTAAATGTTCGTATTCCAAGTTTAGTATTTTTCCTCATTAGTGTGTCTTATAAAACGACGAACGGCGAAGGTTTCATATGTTTTCATTTTTTTTTAAATTAGTTATGCTTAGTCAAATCCTTGGAAACCCTGTTGACCAGCTCAAATCCCCTCTAAATCCCGCGGGGTTTCGCCTAACCCTAGCTCTGAACGTCAGCCGTCCGATCATACCCTAGCGCCAAGCGACAGCCCTTGGATGTGGTCTTCTAGAAGGAATTCTGAGGGCAGGCTACATGCAGGCTCCGCGTCGTTGGATCACATGGACGGCTCCGCATCGTTGGATCGTGGGGCGATCCGCGAGACTTGTTGGTTGTGCCTCCCCTTTCTTCTGCTTCTTATTTTGCGGCGACGAGAGGAGCCACTCCTCCTCCGCTTCTTCTTCTCCGGTGACGAGACGAGCCACACCTCTGCTTCTTCTTCTTCGGCGACTTTGGGCGATATGTCGAGCTCCACTTCAGCCTCCCGCCCCTCGTGGACCCAGTATGGTCAACTTCCCATGGAGCGATGTCCTGATTGTCCACGCAACGCGCCACTAATACGGTTGACTTCGAAGGAGGTCAAGAATGCCAACTATGGGCGCGAGTTCGTGAAATGCGAGAGCAAGCCAGATGGGCAGGTTAGATCTCATGATTTTTCTCTGATTTATTTTTATATTTGCTTTTAATTCTTTTTCGATCTGGGATTTAGGGTACATGTTTTCATTTCATATCATGAAGAAATGCACACATTTTGAATGGCTGGATGACTACGTTAAGCGAATTCAATTCAATGGGGCCCCAACCCGGGAGCTTGATACGTCTCCAACGTATCTATAATTTTTGATTGCTCCATGCTATATTATCTATTGTTTTGGACATTATTGGGCTTTATTATTCACTTTTATATTATTTTTGGGACTAACCTATTAACCGGAGGCCCAGCCTAGAATTGCTGTTTTTTGCCTATTTCAGAGTTTCGCAGAAAAGGAATATCAAACGGAGTCCAAACGGAATGAAACCTTCGGGAACGTGATTTTTAGGAAGATTATGATCTAGGAGACTTGGACCCTACGTCAAGAAACAAAAGAGGAGGCCACGAGGTAGGGGCGCGCCCACCCCCCCAGGGCGCGCCCTCCACCCTCGTGGGCCCCTGTTGCTCCACCGACGTACTCCTTCCTCCTATATATACCTACGTACCCCCAAACGATTAGATACAGAGCCAAAAACCTAATTCCACCACCGCAACCTTCTGTACCCACGAGATCTGATCTTGCGGCCTGTTCCGGAGCTCCGCCGGAGGGGGCATCCATCACGGAGGGCTTCTACATCATCACCATAGCCTCTTCGATGAAGTGTGAGTAGTTTACCTCGGACCTTTGGGTCCATAGTTAGTAGCTATATGGCTTCTTCTCTCTTTTTGGATCTCAATACAATGTTCTCCCCCTCTCTCGTGGAGATCTATTCGATGTAATCTTCTTTTTGCGGTGTGTTTGTTGAGACCGATGAATTGTGGGTTTATGATCAAGATTATCTATGAACAATATTTGAATCTTCTGAATTCTTTTATGTATGATTGGTTATCTTTGCAAGTCTCTTCGAATTATCAGTTTGGTTTGGCCTACTAGATTGATCTTTCTTGCAATGGGAGAAGTTCTGAGCTTTGGGTTCAATCTTGTGGTGTCCTTTCCCAGTGACAGTAGGGGCAGCAAGGCACCTATTGTATTGTTGCCGCCGAGGATAATAAGATGGGGTTTTTATCATATTGCATGAATTTATCCCTCTACATCATGTCATCTTGCTTAAGGTGTTACTCTGTTTCCATGAACTTAATACTCTAGATGCATGTTGGATAGCGGTCGATGAGTGGAGTAATAGTAGTAGATGCAGGCAGGAGTCAGTCTACTTATCTCGGACGTGATGCCTATATACATGATCATACCTAGATATTCTCATAACTATGCTGAATTCTGTCAATTGCTCAACAGTAATTCGTTCACCCACCATAAAATACTTATGCTCTTGAGAGAAGCCACTAGTGAAACCTATGGCCCCCGGGTCTATCTTCATCATATTAATCTTCCTACACTTAGTTATTTCCTTTGCTTTTTTACTTTGCTTTTATTTTACTTTGCATCTTTATCATAAAAAACCAAAAATATTATCCTATCATATCTATCATATCTCACTCTCGTAAGTGACCGTGAAGGGATTGACAACCCCTTATCGCGTTGGTTGCGAGAAGTTATTTGTTTTGTGTAGGTACGAGGGACTCGCGCGTAGCCTCCTACTGGATTGATACCTTGGTTCTCAAAAACTGAGGGAAATACTTACGCTACTTTGCTGCATCACCATTTCCTCTTCAAGGGAAAACCAACGCAGTGCTCAAGAGGTAGCAAGAAGGATTTCTGGCGCCGTTGGCGGGGAGGTCTATGCAAAAGTCAACATACCAAGTACCCATCACAATCCCTTATCTCCCGCATTACATTATTTGCCATTTCCCTCTCATTTTCCTCTCCCCCACTTCACCCTTGCCGTTTTATTCGCCCTCTCTTTTTTGTTCGCCTCTTTTTCGCTTGCTTTTTGTTTGCTCGTGTGTTGGATTGCTTGTTTGTCACGATGGCTCTACCTAGATTTGGTGATCTTCACCTTAAAAGGTTAGAAGAGATCGAAAGCAACGTCAGGAGTTTTATGGTTTTGCAATTTGAGCATAATAATTTCTTCAGAAACGAGCTTAAGGAACAAAAAAGTTTTATGAGTTATATGAATAAACAGCTCGATGATATGTCTAAAGAATTTGATGGTTTAAGATCCCAAATTGCTCATCTTGAGAAGTTAACTACTGAAATATCGGATAAGCAGGCTACCTTAGTTAATAAGATGGCCGCTAAACCGGATTTCTATGAAAATAAAGATGAAGATCTAAAAGTTATTGATGTGTCCCCTATTAAATCTTTGTTTTGCAATATGAATCTTGATAATGATGGGACTGAATATGATCCACCTTTACCTAGAAGGCGTTCCAAAAATTCGGAGTTTTTAGATCTTGATGCTAAAATTGATAAAAGTGGGATTGAAGAAATCAAAACCCTAGATGCTAATAAACCCACTATTTTGGATTTCAAGGAATTTAATTATGAAAATTGCTCTTTGATTGTATTTCCTTGTTGCAATCCGTGCTAAATTATCCTCATGCTTATAGTCAAAATAAAGCGTTTACTAAACATATCGTTGATGCCTTGATGCAGTCCTATGAAGAAAACTTGAGTTGGAAGTTTCTATCCCTAGAAAACTTTATGATGAGTGGGAACCAACTATTAAAATTAAGATTAAGGATCATGAGTTCTATGCTTTATGTGATTTGGGTGCTAGTGTTTCCACTATTCCCAAAACTTTGTGCGATTTGCTAGATTTCCGTGATTTTGATGATTGCTCTCTAAACTTGCACCTTGCGGATTCCACTATTAAGAAACCTATGGGAAGAATTAATGATGTTCTTATTGTTGCAAATAGGAACTATGTGCCCATAGATTTTATCGTTCTTGATATAGATTGCAATCCTTCATGTCCTATTATTCTTGGTAGACCTTTCCTTAGGACGACTGGTGCAATTATTGATATGAAGGAAGGGAATATTAGATTCCAATTTCCATTAAAGAAAGGCATGGAACACTTCCTTAGGAAGAAAATAAAATTACCATATGAATCTATCATGAGAGCCACTTATGGATTGCCTACCAAAGATGGCAATACCTAGATCTATCCTTGCTTTTATGCCTAGCTAGGGGCGTTAAACAATAGCGCTTGTTGGGAGGCAACCCAATTTTATTTTTAGTTCTTTGCTTTTTGCTTCTGTTTAGGAATAAATATTTGTTCTAGCCTCTGGTTAGATGTGTTTTCATGTTTTAATTAGTGTTTCTGCCAAGTTAAACCTATAGGATCTTCTTGGATGATAGTTATTTGATCTTGCCGTAATTTCCAGAAACTTTCTGTTCACGAAAATAATTGTTAAAAATCACCAGAATGTGATAAAATAGTGATTCCAATTGCTGATGATCAATAAACAAATTGTCTAGGTCTTCCTATTTTGGCTGATTTTGTGGAGTTCCAGAAGTTTGCGTTAGTTACAGATTACTACAGACTGTTCTGTTTTTGACAGATTCTGTTTTTCGTGTGTTGTTTGCTTATTTTGATGAATCTATGGCTAGTAAAATAGTTTATAAACCATAGAGAAGTTGGAATACAGTAGGTTTAACACCAATATAAATAAAGAATGAGGTCATTATAGTACCTTGAAGTGGTCTTTTGTTTTCTTTCGCTAACGGAGCTCACGAGATTTCTGTTAAGTTTTGTGTTGTGAACTTTTCAAGTTTTGGGTGAAAGACTTTGATGGATTATGGAACAAGGAGTGGCAAGAGCCTAATATTGGGGATGCCCATGGCACCCCCAAGATAATCTAAGGACACCAAAAGCCAAAGCTTGGGGATGCCCCGGAAGGCATCCCCTCTTTCGTCTACTTCCATCGGTAATTTTACTTGGAGCTATATTTTTATTCACCACATGATATGTGTTTTTCTTGGAGCGTCTTGTATGATTTGAGTCTTTGCTTTTAGTTTACCAAAATAATCCTTGCTGTACACACCTTTTGAGAGAGCCATACATGATTTGGAAATTATTAGAATACTCTATGTGCTTCACTTATATCTTTTGAGTTATATAGTTTTGCTCTAGTACTTCACTTATATCTTTTAGAGCACGGTGGTGGATTTGTTTCATAGAAACTATTGATCTCTCATGATTCACTTAGATTATTTTGAGAGTCTTAAATAGCATGGTAAATTTCTTAAATAATCCTAATATGCTTGGTATTCAAGATTTGTAAAAACTTTCTTATGAGTGTGTTGAATACTATGAGAAGTTTGATGCTTGATAATTGTTTTGAGATATAAAGATGGTGATATTAGAGTCATGCTAGTTGAGTAGTTGTGAATTTAAGAAATACTTGTGTTAAAGTTTGTGATTCCCGTAGCATGCACGTATGGTGAACCGTTATGTGATGAAGTCGGAGCATGATTTATTTATTGATTGTCTTCCTTATGAGTGGCGGTCGGGGACGAGCGATGGTCTTTTCCTACCAATCTATCCCCCTAGGAGCATGCGCGTAATACTTTGCTTTGATAACTTGTAGATTTTTGCAATAAGTATATGAGTTCTTTATGACTAATGTTGAGTCCATGGATTATACGCACCCTTCTTCTTTCCACCATTGCTAGCCTCTCTAATACCGCGCACTTTTCTCCGGTATCATACACCCACCATAAACCTTCCTCAAAACAGCCACCATACCTACCTGTCACATTTCCATAGCCATTCCGAGATATATTGCCATGCAACTTTCCACCGTTCCGTTTATTATGACACACTCCATCATTGTCATATTGCTTTGCATGATCATGTAGTTGACATCGTATTTGTGGCAAAGCCACCATTCATAATTCTTTCATACATGTCACTCTTGATTCATTGCATATCCCGGTACTCCGCCAGAGGCATTCATATAGAGTCATATTTTGTTCTAAGTATCGAGTTGTAATTGTTGAGTTGTAATAAAATAAAAGTGTGATGATCTTCATTTTTAGAGCATTGTCCCAAGTGAGGAAAAGGATGATGGAAACTATGATTCCCCCACAAGTCGGGATGAGACTCCGGACGGAAAAAAGAGGCCATAAAAAAAAGAGAAAAGGCCCAAAAAATAAAAAAAAATATAAGAGAAAAAGAGAGAAGGGACAATGTTACTATCCTTTTACCACACTTGTGCTTCAAAGTAGCACCATGATCTTCATGATAGAGAGTCTCTCATTTTGTCACTTTCATATACTAGTGGGAAATTTTCATTATAGAACTTGGCTTGTATATTCCAATGATGGGCTTCCTCACAATGCCCTAGGTCTTCGTGAGCAAGCGAGTTGGATGCACACCCACTTAGTTTCTTTTGTTGAGCTTTCATATACTTATAGCTCTAGTGCATCCGTTGCATGGCAATCCCTACTCACTCACATTGATATCTATTGATGGGCATCTCTCCATAGCCCGTTGATACGCCTAGTTGATGTGAGACTATCTTCTCCCTTTTTTGTCTTCTCCACAACCACCATTCTATTCCACATATAGTGCTATGTCCATGGCTCACGCTCATGTATTGCGTGAAGATTGAAAAAGTTTTAGAATATCAAAAGTATGAAACAATTGCTTGGCTTGTCATCGGGGTTGTGCATGATTTAAATACTTTGTGTGGTGAAGATAGAGCATAGCCAGACTATATGATCTTGTAGGGATAACTTTCTTTGGCCATGTTATTTTGAGAAGACATGATTGCTTTGTTAGTATGCTTGAAGTATTATTATTTTTATGTCAATACTAAACTTTTGTCTTGAATCTTTCGGATCTGAATATTCATACCACAATTAAGAAGAATTACATTGAAATTATGCCAAGTAGCACTCCGCATCAAAAATTCTGTTTTTATCATTTACCTACTCGAGGACGAGCAGGAATTAAGCTTGGGGATGCCTGATACGTCTCCAACATATCTATAATTTTTGATTGATCCATGCTATATTATCTACTGTTTTGGACATTATTGGGCTTTATTATTCACTTTTATATTATTTTTGGGACTAACCTATTAACCGGAGGCCCAGTCCAGAATGGCTGTTTTTTGCCTATTTCAGAGTTTCGCAGAAAAGGAATATCAAACGGAGTCCAAACGGAATGAAACCTTCGGGAACGTGATTTTTAGGAAGATTATGATCCAGGAGACTTGGACCCTACGTCAAGAAACAAAAGAGGAGGCCACGAGGTAGGGGGCGCCCCCCCAGGGCGCGCCCTCCACCCTCGTGGGCCCCCTGTTGCTCCACCGACATAATCCTTCCTCCTGTATATACCTACGTACCCCCGAACGATCAGATACAGAGTCAAAAACCTAATTCCACCGCCACAACCTTCTGTACCCACGAGATCCCATCTTGGGGCCTGTTCCGAAGCTCCGCCGGAGGGGGCATCCATCACGGAGGGCTTCTACATCCTCACCATAGCCTCTCCGATGAAGTGTGAGTAGTTTACCTCAGACCTTCGGGTCCATAGTTAGTAGCTAGATGGCTTCTTCTCTCTTTTTGGATATCAATACAATGTTCTCCCCCTCTCTCATGGAGATCTATTCGATGTAATCTTCTTTTTGCGGTGTGTTTGTTGAGACCGATGAATTGTGGGTTTATGATCAAGATTATCTATGAACAATATTTGAATCTTCTGAATTCTTTTATGTATGATTGGTTATCTTTGCAAGTCTCTTCGTATTATCAGTTTGGTTTGGCCTACTAGATTGATCTTTCTTGCAATGGGAGAAGTGCTTAGCTTTGGGTTCAATCTTGCGGTGTCCTTTCCCAGTGACAGTAGGGGCAGCAAGGCACGTATTGTATTGTAGCGATCGAGGATAACAAGATGGGGTTTTTATCATATTGCATGAATTTATCCCTCTACATCATGTCATCTTGCTTAAGGCGTTACTTTGTTTCCATGAACTTAATACTCTAGATGCATGCTGGATGGCGGTCGATGAGTGGAGTAATAGTAGTAGATGCAGGCAGGAGTCGGTCTACTTGTCTCGGACGTGATGCCTATATACATGATCATACCTAGATATTCTCATAACTATGCTGAATTCTGTCAATTGCTCAACAGTAATTCGTTCACCCACCGTAAAATACTTATGCTCTTGAGAGAAGCCACTAGTGAAACCTATGGCCCCTGGGTCTATCTTCATCATATTAATCTTCCAACACTTTGTTATTTCCTTTGCTTTTTTACTTTGCTTTTATTTTACTTTGCATCTTTATCATAAAAATGCCAAAAATATTATCCTATCATATCTATCCGATCTCACTCTCGTAAGTGACCGTGAAGGGATTGACAACCCCTTATCGCGTTGGTTGCAACGAGTTATTTGTTTTGTGTAGGTACGAGGGACTCGCGCGTAGCCTCCTACTGGATTGATACCTTGGTTCGCAAAAACTGAGGGAAATACTTATGCTACTTTGCTGCATCACCCTTTCCTCTTCAAGGGAAAACCAACGCGGTGCTCAAGAGGTAGCAGAGCTCAATCTGCCATTAGCACCAACGAATTTGGTCTCTGAAAGTGCTGCTCTGACAGTTGGGGATGCAGATCTGAAGGGGGGAATTAAAGAAGATGAACAAGAACTTGAAGGAGATGATTCAATTGAACAAGCAGGCGAATCTGATAGCTTTAGGATTTTATCCCTTTTATTTTGTGTAGTTGCTCTAGGATTTTCTTACTTGCTGGTCACCACTCGTTAGAGATGTTATTAGTGTGGTGTCATGTGCTCTAGGATTTGGTTAACTTTGTGGATCATGTGCTCTACAATTTTCTTAAATTTGCGGATCATGTGCTCTATGCTCTGTGTTGCTTAATTTGTGGATCATGTACTCTATGCTCTGTGTTGCTTAATTTGTGCATCATGCCAGTTTCGTCAGTTTTGTACACTTTTAGTTTCTTCAGTTTCGTCAGACAACGCCGACTGCAGAAGAAAAAAACCGTAGTTCTAGGGCCCAAATTGAAACTAAGCTCTTTCTGAAGAAACAATTCCAAGTGAATGGTATTAATGTTATTGACAAATCTTCGACAATCACTATTGGAAGTTTTCATCTACCTCTACCTACTGTTAAAAAGAAATATGAAATGCTTATTGTTGGGGATATTCAGATCCCCGTTGAGGTAACTTAGTGATTTACGAAAGTTCTTCGGTTTCATGCTACTCGAAAGTGGTTGTTAATAAGACCTGGTCAACCTTATTAATTAATCATTTTTGAGAGGTATGAAGTTGATGAATTTAGTAAGCACTACCTTCTGTCCCTACCTTTTGTTTTCTATTTTTATTAGTTAAATAAAATAAAATGCCATGTTATGTCTGTTTTCTGAATTTCCCGTGCAATAAAAAATGACCCAAAAATAAAAGTTCTCAGAATGCTCTGAAAATTTAATACGATTTTTTCTGAATATTTAAGAATTTCTGGTGCAAATAATATCAGAGGGAGGTGCACCAGGTGGGCACAACCCACCTGGGCGCGCTAGGACCCCCAGGCGCGCCCTGGTGGGTTGTGGTCCCCACGTGGGCCCCCTCACTTATCTCTTCATCCCACATCATCACTTACCTCCAGAAAAAATCTCCATTGCTCTCTCTCCCGTGTTCTTGCTCTCAAACCCACGGATTTTGTCGTGGAATAGTCACGGCAGATGCCCTTGTGAAAGGACTTAGTCGTGGAGCCATCACAACTAGGAAGCTTAAAGGGGTTAAAGTGGGACAAAGGACACGAGGGTTATACTGGTTCGGCCCCTTACGGTGAAGGTAAAAGCCTACTCCAGTTGAGGTGGAATTACTAGGGTTTCGATGACCAGGGAGCGAATCCGCTATGCCTGGCTACCAATTTGATGTTACTTGTCCTAAGCCGCCGGCGAGTCATCCCCTTATATACACGGGCTGACGCCCCGCGGCCTACAGAGTCCCGGCCGGCTTATAAACAGTATCCGGCTCAGTAACTAGTTAATCTTGCCTTACCACACAAGTCACGCCATTACGGCGGTTTATCACTACGGGCCTTAAATCACCCACGGGCTTTAGGCCCTTTATTGAACCGCCATCTTCAAGCTTTGATATTGGGCTTCATATGATGAATTACCCTAACGTAACCCGGCCCCTCCTAGGCGGGTTACGCCAGTAGTTATATCCCCAACATTAGGCCCCAGATTGATTTGAACTGGTTCATGTCGATCTTCAATACCATAAGAAGAAAACTTCTGGCTTCTGTCTGTTCAAAAGTTATGACCCGTCGTGACGTCATCTTCTGGATTCCTGATAACCCGCCATGATGTCATCTTCCATTAAATTCATTTTTTATTCTGTCATATCCCAACGGATCTTTATCTTAATAACCATCCCGAAAATCGAGGCGTCGGAGCCGCTGGGTAATCAAGTTTTCGGCCTCCTCGTTTTTCGCGCCCACTTTCAGTCCTCCCTTATAAATAAGCACGACCAGGTCTTTTCTCATTCTCCCCCTTCCTATCATCTTCCTCCTCTCTCGACCTTGCTGCCGCTCGAGCTCCGCCGCCGCCGCCGTAACAGAGCACCTCATCTTCGTCGATCTTGGCCGCTGCATCAACCTGGATCGACCAGAGAACAGCGGCGATTCTCCGCAGTGAATCTGCAGCCGTAAGTCTCCTCCTTCTCGAACGTCAGATCTGCATTAGGGTTTCCAAGTTCTTCCCTGTTCTTCGTGGTTCATCATGGTTTCTTCGTAGTTCTTCCACTGCGGCCTTATTTGATCCAAAAGTAATATGGAAACTTATGCGGCAGTTATTTCGCGTCCATTTTTAATACTGGCAGATCCCTTTCCTTCGTGCAGAGGCCTCATTAGAACTCACGAACTCATCTGTACCTGTTTTTAGGTCTAGAATATCTTCTTTTCTTAACAACCATTTGATCCAAAATAACAGCCGCAACTTGTGAAACTTGTTTGTGCGACACTTAGGCAAAAACTGTATCTGTTATCCATGACGGCTCTTACCGCCGGCTTAAGGAGGCAATGCTCAATGAATGATCCTGATCACTCATAGTGGATTTAAATAATCTAATTGCTACTGTTTCCCATGGCGGCTTAAACAATCTGACACAATTAGCCATATATCATTAGGCCCCTTCGTAAGCCGCCCTCTTGAATATGAATTGAAGTATTTTCTCCGGCTTAAATTTGAACCGGAATTTTTTATTTTGTCATAGGCTTCCATCCTTCATAATGCCGCCCAAGGCTCCCAAAGCACCCATCACATGTAACTGGATTAAATCCACCGTCACTGATAGCATCTTAGCTGATTTTGTAAAGACTGGTTATCTGCCGAAGAAAGAGGTCATGTCCTATCGTGCTCCTGATCCGTCAGAAGAAAAACCTCAACCCAAGGATGGGGAAGTTGTCATCTTTATTGATCACATGAACCGGGGCTTTGCTCCACCCGGCTCAAAAAATTTCAGAGACGTCCTGCACTTTTTTGACCTGCGACCTCAAGACATCAGACCCAATTCCGTGTCAAATATCTGCAATTTCCAAGTGTTCTGGAGGTGTACCTTGGAGAAGAACCCAGCTTATTACTCTTTAGAGAGTTATTTTATCTGAACCGCCAAAACGAATGTGCCAATGGGCCCAGCTTGGAACTCGGCGGAATCTCAATCCAACGACGGAGAGATTGTCTCTTCCCTTATGCTGAGCCACCAAGTCACCCTAAAGATTGGAACCAGACATGGTTCTACTGTCAAGACACTTCTCCGGCTGATTAGAACCCTCTGCCCGGCTTTCGCGCCCTGCGACTGGAGTCAAATCACCCCTTGCCAGATAAATTATCTCCATCTGAACGTCAACCACTTGCTCCCACCATCAACAAGATCAAAGCTCTTCTGGGGAACGGCCTAAATGGCATTGATCTGGTCCGGGTTTGGATTGCCTGGTGGGTTATCCCCTTAAGCCGCCACCCCGGCTTGATGTGCGATTACACTGGCCTGAACAATGATCCTCTACGGCACATGACCAAGTCTCTTCTAAACGAAAGCCTGGCCGATTGCGGGAAAGTGGGCTTAAGCCCTTTCTGCAAAGCTAACCCAGCTCCAGCGGTAAGCCATTGACTTTGAGCATTTTACTTCCCACCTTGATAATGTTGTCTTTACTCAAAACCCTTTGTTGCAATTTGCAGGCTGATGACAAATTTTGGAAGGTCAAGTATGACCATGAGGCTGCAAAGAGAGCCAGAAAAGCTAAGAAAGCCGCGAGGAAAGCCGCTCCCCGTAAGAAGGGAAGCAAGCCTAGCGCCTCGGATATGTTTCATCTGGACGATACCTCCGAGTCAGAGGTAGCTCTTGACTCTTTAGGTTCCTTTTTTAACCATCTTATTGACACTGATTATCAGCAGGAGGATACAGGAGCGAGTACTGCAGTGATTGAAGACGTAACTATAATTTCCTCCGACTCCGAGCCTTTGCCGAGACAGAAAGTCCGAAGAGTAACCCGGAAAGTAAGATTTTCACATCCTTTAGCTTATCAAGATCCTCAATTTCTTTTGAAGCGACAGATTCACGAAAGTCGGAGGCAGACCCAGACCAGCAAAGATGCAGACCTCTCCTCCGGCTTACCTGATGCAACAAGAAAACGCCGGACTGAGGTTACCTCCGATTTACATTCTTTGTATCCTTTACCGGGTTTCACTCGTCAATCACTCAATTTTCCTGACTCAAACTATCAGGGGACTCCACCTTCTTCCGGCGACTCAATGCAATCTAACATGCCGGCTTTCAAAACCGCCCCAGGGTAATGATAATCTGTTTATCTTGTGTTTATCTTACTCATGTTTTTGTACTAACCCTTTGATTCCCAGTGTTCAAGTGAAGCCCAGCAAGAAGGCAAGGAGAAGTAAGCCGGCCGAAGAGCCGATCTTGGCTGAATCGGAGCTCAGAACGGCTGCTGCCGATACTTCCGTTCCTGAGCCGACGCCTGAACCGGCTCATGACGCTCCAACTTCCACCACTGATCCATCTGTCGAACAAACTATGGAAGGCTCTGAAAACCCGGAGATCCCCAGCTCGGCCATGATGGATGACCCGGAGGTCGAAATCACCCGGACGGACTTTGTTGAACCAGGGAGACCTACCGCGCTGGCCAAATGTTCTGCCAAAGAAGAACTTCTGGAACGCCGCAAAGCCAAACTGAACGTTACTAATTATGCTCATCTGAGTATTGGAGACATCGTCACTGGCTATCTGAATCAAGTGCACAACAGCCGTGACTTGGAAATTGACATGGTGAAGTAGATTCACCAAAAATCTGAGGTATAATTCTCATTGCTTATTCCTTAGTTATCTTAACTCTACCAGCCCCCAAGTCTACTGCTTATGATCAAATATGTTGTAGACTTAACACCAGCTTAGTAATTACCGCAAGAAAACCGGCTTATCCGGTAGCGCCCAAGGTCCGGCTTAGATAGCAGATTTGATCCAGCCCTCACCGTGTTTTAACCAAGTATTTGAACAGCAATATGCATTAGCCCCCAAGTGCCAAGTACCTTTGCCTGCAAAGTGCTTGGGACTTACTTTCATAAACCGCCACTGTAAATAGAGCTCTTCAGCATACATTAGCCCCCAAGTGCCAAGTGTCTTTGCTTGCAAAGTGCTTGGGACTTAATATTGCATTATGATCACCCTAACTGTGACCCGGAATTTATACAGGCCGCCATTAATCAATTTGAGTCGGAGATCTCTGAACTGAAGACTCGATTGAAAACTCAAGAGAATGAGACCCAAAAGGCAAATTCCAAGTTTGAATTCAGTGTATCTGCTCAAGAGAAACTGAAAAAGAAGTTTGAAGCAGAAAGAAAGGCCTGGGCTGATGAAAAGGCCGCTTTGCTCAACCGGGCTGAACAAGCGGAGGCTACTCTTGCAGAAACAACCGCCGAATTATCCGGCTTAAAACGCCATGTATCTCAGATGGTCTCAGCAATCTTTGGTAAGTTACTCTGCAAGTGTTAGCTATTTTAAATCTTTTTCAACAAGTATCTCAATTGTCATTAGCTCACCTGACTTTGCAATGCAGGCCCCAGGAGTTCCAATCTCAACCAGAGCATGCTGACAAAGCTGAAGGCCATTTATACCCTGGTGGAACAACTCTACACCGGGTCACAACGTGCTTTAGCTGTCGTGGCTCTGTCAAATGAAGTTCCCACTCATCTGGCGGACGTGCTAAGGCGGCTTGCCGTGCTACCTCAACGATTCCAAGAACTGAGATGAGCTTCTGCAAGAGCCGGAGCCATAGCTGCATTAAGCCGGGCCAAGGCGTGGCTACCGGAGCTAGACCCGGCCGACATCGCCCTTGGGTATCCCAGCTTGAAGGAGGACGGCACTCCATTTGATCAGAAGGACTTCGCCGCTTGCGTGAAGGACATACGCCCTGTGGCCACTCTGATTGGCAACGATACAGATCTCACCAAGTATCAACCGGGTTATGATGCCGAGAATCAGAGAATTCCAACCCCGCGTTATGAAGCAATCAGCCTGATCCCTCCAACTCGTAAGCATACCTTCGCCCCTGAAGTTGACCCGGCCGAGTTAATTGATGATGAAGCTGAATTTGAAGCCTTGAGTGGCATTGACTGGAAATCATCAACCTTCCAGGACAGGGAAACAGCCGGAGGAGCAGAAAGGGATGAACCGGAAGCTTCAGCCCAACAACACCTTTGATCCCTCAGGCGGCTCATGGTTATGTCTTGACAAAAAAAATGCCTCACTTTTTGGACTCGGGGAGTCATGTAATAGAGTAGGAAAATACTTAATTTTGGCGTGCCATTGCGCATTTGTGTGGCGCTCAACACTTCTTAAGCCGCCATCTTATATTCACCCGTATTATACTGATCCTCAGCTTTCCTTGCTTTAATTGTCCTGCATATAGAACAAATCACAAGTACCTTGGCGGCTTACTGCCTGGAGGGTCATATATTTTACATATAACCGGAGTAAGTAATAATCATAAAAACCGGTTCGCAATCATATCTTTGAGACATAATCATAACAGCATACCTGTGATCCTTCGATTATGCTGCCGGTTTATGCGATCCGAACAATGAGGTTGAGAACCCAACCCCGGTTTACCAGCACATATGATATTTATTATGTGCTATCAACGTTATTGATCAAGGTTAAGCCGGTGGAATAAAAACCACCCATGAACACCTTAGATATGATCAAAAAGAACGTCAAGTAAAATCCAAAAAATTGTTTGCAAGAAGAAATTTCAAAAAACCTTAAGGCCTCTGGTTCGAATACGACCAGAAAACCGTCCCAAAAAGGTTAAGCTAAGATTCGAATACGATCATATAGCCCCCAGTGGCTTTGGCGTTGCCGATCAAGAGGGTACCGACAGCTATGTTCTCTTTGGTTCGAATACGACCTATGTTTGAACAGGAAGCCCCCAAATGACCTTGAGAGTTGTTTAACGACGCTGATTCGAATACGATCCACGTCGGTTCTCAAAAGGGGGTTAAGCTATGGTTCAAATATGACCAAGAAAACTCCCCAATGAGCTCGGCAGTGTGCCGATCAAGAGGGTATCGACAGCTATGTTCTCTTTGGTTCGAATACGACCTATGTTTGAACAGGAAGCCCCCTAGTGATCATAATTTTTAATGGCTAGATTCGAATACGATCGTAAGCCGGATCAGCCCCCAAGTGACCATGTGAGATCATAACGGAAATAACAATGACACCGGTTACCTTTGAGAGGAAAAGGACAGAGGTCCTGCTTTATTATTTATCATAATATATACATTGTCACAGAAGTATGTACATTATGAGAGCCGGTGGCTCAAGTGTAATAAGGCCGAAGCTGAGCTATATTCCACGGCCGGCAGGTCTCCTCCTCCGACTTACGTGAATCTTTGTGCTCTCGAACATCGATGAGGTAGTATGACCCATTGTGCAAGTTCTTGCTGACCACAAAGGGCCCTTCCCAAGGTGGGGATAACTTGTGTGCATCTGTTTGATCCTGGATGAGCCGGAGCACCAAGTCACCTTCCTGAAAGGTTCTGGACTTAACCCGGCGGCTGTGATAGCGGCGCAGGTCTTGTTGGTAAATCGCCGAGCGAGCTGCTACTATATCACGCTGTTCATCCAACAAGTCAAGAGCATCCTGACGCGCTTGTTCATTGTCCGTCTCAACATAAGCCGCCACACGAGGCGAGTCATGACGGATGTCGCTAGGGAGCACCGCCTCGGCTCTGTAAACCATGAAGAAAGGCGTATAACCCGTAGACCTATTAGGAGTAGTATTGATGCTCCATATCACAGAGGGTAACTCCTCCACCCAACAACCCGGCGTCCGCTGCAAAGGGACCAAAAGCCGGGGCTTGATGCCTTTCAAGATTTCCTGATTGGCTCTCTCAGCTTGACCATTGGATTGGGGGTGAGCCACTGATGAAACATCAAGTCGAATATGTTCTTGTTGACAAAATTCTTCCATGGCGCCTTTAGACAGATTGGTACCATTGTCGGTTATAATGCTGTGTGGAAAACCAAAGCGAAATATCACCTTTTTCATGAACTGAACCGCCGTGGCCGCATCACACTTACTAACTGGCTCTGCCTCAACCCACTTTGTGAACTTGTCAACCGCCACCAAGAGGTGGGTCTTCTTATCCTTGGACCTTTTGAAAGGTCCAACCATATCAAGCCCCCAGACTGCAAACGGCCAAGTGATTGGAATCATCCTCAACTCTTGAGCCGGCACGTGAGCACGTCTTGAGAACTTCTGACAACCGTCACATTTACTGACTAAGTCCTCTGCATCAGCATGAGCCCCAGTGACACTGCGATGATGCAACTCGCCATTGGCAATTATCATTGACTTAGACCGCCGGGTTATTTGTCTGGCCAAAATTTCATCCTCAGGCAATTCTCCCCGGGTCATGTAAGCCAAGTATGGCACTGTCCAATCTGGGATAACATGAAGAGCCGCCACCAACTGTGCTTCAGGGTCTGGAACAGCCAAGTCTTCCTCTGTAGGTAACTTGACAGAAGGGTTATGCAGAATATCCAAGAAAGTATTAGGCGGCATCGGCTTTCGCTGAGAGCCCAGCCGGCTTAAGGCATCAGCCGCCTCGTTCTTTCTGCAGTCAATGTGCTCTACTTGGTAACCCTGAAAATGTCCGGCAATGGCATCAACTTCACGGCGATAAGCCGCCATGAGGGGGTCCTTGGAATCCCACTTGCCTGATACTTGTTGGGCCACCAAATCGGAGTCGCCAAAGCACCTCACCCGGCTTAAACTCATCTCCTTAGCCATCCGAAGACCATGGAGCAAGGCCTCGTACTCAGCTGCATTGTTAGTACAGGGAAACATCAACCGTAGTACATAACAAAATTTGTCACCTCGAGGGGAAGCTAACACGACTCCAGCCCCCGAGCCCTCCAATTGCCTGGATCCGTCGAAGTGAATAGTCCAGTATGTGTTATCCGGTTTCTCTTCAGGCATTTGCAGCTCTGTCCAATCGTTGATGAAATCTACCAATGCTTGTGATTTGATAGCTGTGCGTGGCACATACTTTAGATCATGAGGCCCAAGTTCAATGGCCCACTTAGCGACTCTTCCTGTGGCTTCTCTGTTTTGGATGATATCTCCTAAAGGAGCAGAACTAACCACAGTGATAGGGTGGCCCTGGAAATATTGCTTAAGCTTCCGGCTTGCCATGAATACCCCATAAACAAGCTTCTGCCAATGTGGATACCATTGCTTGGACTCAATAAGTACTTCGCTGACGTAGTAAACCGGCCGCTGAACAGGATGTTCCTTACCCGCCTCCTTGCGCTCCACCACGATGGCCACACTGACGGCTCGTGTGTTAGCAGCTACATACAATAATAAGGGCTCCTTATCAATAGGAGCTTCAAGAACTGGCGGTTCAGCTAACTGTCTTTTCAAATCCTCAAAAGCGGTGTTGGCAGCATCACTCCAGACAAAGTCATCTGTTTTCTTCATCATCTGATACAGCGGTATGGCCTTTTCACCCAACCGGCTTATAAATCGACTTAAAGCAGCGATCTGACCTGCCAGACGCTGGACATCATTTATACACGCCGGCTTAGACAGGGAGGTGATTGCCTTGATCTTCTCCGGGTTAGCTTCAATGCCTCTATGAGAAACCAGAAAACCCAAGAGCTTGCCTGCAGGAACACCGAAGACGCACTTGGCCAGGTTAAGCATCATATTGTAGACCCGGAGATTACCAAAGGTCTCCCTCAGATCGTCTATCAAAGTCTCCTTCTCTCTGGATTTTACCACAATATCATCCACATAGGCATGAACGTTGCGCCCAATCTGATTATGAAGACAATTCTGTACGCACCGCTGGTAAGTCGCCTGGGCGCTCTTGAGCCCAAACGGCATAGACACATAACAGAAGGCTCCAAAAGGGGTAATGAACGCCGTCTTCTCTTGGTCCTTAACTGCCATTTTGATCTGATGGTATCCAGAGTAAGCGTCCAAAAAACTTAAACGCTCACAACCCGTCGTAGCATCAATAATTTGATCAATACGGGGGAGAGCAAAAGGATCAGCCGGACAAGCCTTGTTTAAATCCGTATAATCCACACACATACGCCAGGTGCCGTTCTTCTTGAGCACGAGCACCGGGTTAGCTAGCCATTCTGGATGAAAGACTTCAACGATGAACCCGGCCGCCAAGAGCCGGGCCACTTCCTCACCAATGGCTTTCCGCCTCTCCTCATTAAACCGCCGGAGAAATTGCTTGATTGGCTTAAATTTTGGATCAATATTAAGAGTGTGCTCAGCGAGTTCTCTCGGTACACCCGGCATGTCAGAAGGTTTCCATGCAAAGATGTCCCGGTTCTCATGGATGAACTCGATGAGCGCGCTTTCCTATTTAGGATCCAGATTGGCACTGATGCTGAACTGCTTAGATGAGTCGCCTGGCACAAAGTCAATAAGCTTAGTCTCATCGGCCGACTTAAATTTCATTACCGGCTCATGCTCCGTGGTCGGCTTTTTCAAAGACGTCATATCTGCCGGGTCAACATTATCCTTGTAAAACTTTAATTCCTCTGTCGCACAAACAGATTCAGCGTAAGCAGCGTCACCTTCCTCGCACTCCAAGGCTATCTTTCGGCTGCCATGAACCGTAATGGTCCCATTGTGACCCAGCATCTTGAGCTGCAAATATGCGTAACATGGCCGTGCCATGAACTTGGCGTAAGCCGGCCGCCCAAATAAAGCATGGTACGGGCTTCTTATTTTGACCACCTCAAAAGTCAGTTTTTCCGCCCTGTAATTGTACTCATTTCCAAAGGCTACTTCCAACTCGATCTTACCAAATGGATACGCCGACTTACCGGGCACCACACCATGGAAAACAGTATTGGACTGGTTGAGGTTTTTATCAGTTAATCCCATACGACGGAAGGTCTCATAATAGAGGATGTTGATGCTACTGCCTCCGTCCATGAGTACCTTAGTGAATTTATACCCACCAACTTGAGGAGCCACCACCAAGGCCAGGTGACCTGGATTATCAACCCGGCGAGGGTGATCTTCCCTACTCCATACAATCGGCTGTTCAGACCATCGTAAGTAACGTGGAACTGCCGGCTCAATAGCATTCACAACCCTCTTATGAAGCTTCTGGTCTCGTTGCACAAACTGGTAGTAAACACATGATACTGTCCACTGTTGAGCTGCTTTGGATGGGTCTGGTATCCCCCCTACTGCTGCTGCTGATTACCCTGGCCAGATTGCTGGTTAAAACCACCTTGATTACCTTGAGAATTCTGAAAATTGGAATTTGAACCGCCGCCCGGGCCATGAAAGCCGCCGCCACCTGAGCCGCCGCCCTGCCCATTGTTACCGTTGAACATGTTGGAATTCTTGAAAGCTTTCATGATCGCGCAGTCTTTCCATAGATGAGTGGCCGGCTTCTCCCTAGAGCCATGCCTTGGGCAGGGCTCATTTAACAACTGCTCAAGCGTCGGGCCTGACCCGCCAGACCGGGGAGGCTGTCTCCCCTTACGTCGGAGATTGTTACCCTGCGTGTTGGTGTTGGACACAAACTCCATACCATCATCAGCCTTACGCTTATTACCTCCCTGATTCGCCGGGTTATGCTGAGGGCCCTTGCCGTTGCCATTCTTCTTTCCCTTCCCTGTCTTTTCCTCATCAGACGCGGGATCCTTGGTACTATCAGAGTCGGCGTACTTGACCAGAGCCGCCATCAGCGTACCCATATCGTTGCAATCGCGCTTGAGCCGCCTCGATGAGGTCGGTGCAGATGTCCGGCTCAGGGCCCGGCAAACCGATCTTGCCAATGAAAACGTGGATTCCGCCGAAGGGGACCCGGTACCCGTACTCGATTGACCCGGCGTCGGGGCCCCAGCCTGCGTCGTTGATGTAGAGCTTGCCGCGACGACTCTTGGTCATCCGTCCCACAGCGTATCCCTTGAGCCCTTCGAAGCTGCCCTTCAAGAACTCAAATCCACCGTGCGCTGGCCCCACGGTGGGCGCCAACTGTCGTGGAATAGTCACGGCAGATGCCCTTGTGAAAGGACTTAGTCGTGGAGCCATCGCAACTAGGAAGCTTAAAGGGGTTAAAGCGGGACAAAGGACACGAGGGTTATACTGGTTCGGCCCCTTACGGTGAAGGTAAAAGCCTACTCCAGTTGAGGTGGAATTACTAGGGTTTCGATGACCAGGGAGCGAATCCGCTATGCCTGGCTACCAATTTGATGTTACTTGTCCTAAGCCGCCGGCGGGTCATCCCCTTATATACACGGGCTGACGCCACGCGGCCTACAGAGTCCCGGCCGGCTTATAAACAGTATTCGGCTCGGTAACTAGTTAATCTTGCCTTACAACACAAGTCACGCCATTACGGCGGTTTATCACTACGGGCCTTAAATCACCCACGGGCTTTAGGCCCTTTATTGAACCGCCATATTCAAGCTTTGATATTGGGCTTCATATGATGAATTACCCTAACGTAACCCGGCCCCTCCTGGGCGGGTTACGCCAGTAGTTATATCCCCAACAGATTTCAATCTCTTTGCTCGAAGCTCCGTTTCTGAAACTGTTTCCTGGGAATTTTGCTTGGTATGTAACTCCACCGTTTGTCCAATTAGTTTTTGTTTTAGTGGTTTATATTTTGAATAATTAGCTACTCTTGGTGCTTCTGTAGATGAGCTTGCATGTTGAATTCTTAGAGTTCTAAGTAGTTTGAATGCTTGCTACGGCTTCTATGTATCCCTATGAGTAGCTGCTACCAATATTGTGAAGTTTTGTTAAGAAAAAAATTTGGACTAAAAATTTCAGAATTTTTGTTCATAGGAAAAGGATGAATATCTTTAGGAAGTTTTCTTCTAAGAAGAACTCCAAGGGTGTTATTAGGGAGTCGTCTGATAGTGATCTCCATCCTCGGAGGTTGGCGGAGGTACGGCCGTGCGAATGGCCGCACACCCAGTTCATGGAAGAGGCTGGAATCCTTCAGGAGTTCACACAATATGCTGCTAATGCCGGCCTCACCGACTTCATTGCAGATGAGTGTCAACGGCATCAAATCCTCACAAATATCTTTGTTCAAAGTTGTACTTTCTTTCCTAGGAATAACCTTCCTGAAGTGCGGTTTGATTTATATGCTGAAAACCATCAGATACCACTTACTGAATTTTGTAACATATGCATGATCCCTTCTGATGGGAGTTTAGCTGAGCCTAGGCCAGCAGAGTTTGAGGCCTTTTATCGCACCTTGATAGTGGGAGATGAGAGAGGGGTGTCAGCTACCACTGCCGCTGGCTTACATTTTCCTGTTCGTCATTACTTTGCTCTTTTCATTGCAAAATGCTTGCTTGCTAGAGAGAAAGTGGGTGCACTTAGTTCACCAGACCTTGCCATTTTACTCGGGCACTAGAGGGCGACAACACTTATAGCTTGGGAGCTATTGTGGCTCGTCGCCTCCACATTAATAAGTCCACGGGTAAAATACATGGTGGTATTTTTGCTAATCGTTTGGCGGCTCACTTTAATGTTGCGATATGCCCTCATGATTACCCTCTGACCAAGGTTTACCTAGACCACGCAGCCATGGAACATCACCATTTTGTTACACGTGATTATCCCAACATTCCTATTCCTTATCACCTGGTTTTTAGCATTGAAACTCGTGATATTATTCCATTGCCTGCTCCTGCTTTGTCTGATCCTATTGCCAGGGGCGGATATAGGATTATGCCTGCGGACATCATCGCCTACCGGAACGCTCAGGTTGCTGCAGAGGCAGAGGAGGAGCCTCGGCAGTGGGATGAGTGGATGCCCGCTCCTCAGTACCCCAACTACTATCCAGATTACTGATCGATTAACAAGTTAGGACAAAAGCCTAAGCTTGGGGGAGTACGTGTTTCTCACCGATATTACATTCATATTCACACATTTCATTCCAGTTGTCGGTGTTCACACTTTTTCATTGTATTATCCATGCTTAATTTTATTCTCATGCTTTCTTCTTTGTGTGTTTGAAAAACTTTAGAAAAACCAAAAAAAATAGTTGTAGTAGTTTGCTTCCTATGCATGCTTAATAGTAGCACTAAAAAGAAAACCCAGAAAGATTTCCTTGTTCTTCTTTTGCTTGTTGGGAGCTTTCCCGCGTAAATAGTTTTTCTCGTTTTTGCTTTTCCCTTTAATTTGCTTGTTAAAGAAAACCAAAAACTCCAAAAATATTTCAGTGTGTTTCTCTGAATTTATTTTCTTTTTATTTAAGTCGTACCAAGGAGAAGACCACGATGAAAATGTTGAGTGGCTCTCATACGAATAACTGTTGATCTAATAAAGAGCCAATTTTACCTCGTCTTTTCCCATTGAATAAAATGTTTGCAGATTCCAACTTAGTCCACGGCATTCTTGCACTATTATTATTTTCATATCGTTCGGTCGTGCAAGTGAAAGGCAATAATGACGATATTCGATGAACTGGCCGTGGCAGAGAGAAACTGGTATGAACTCGACTTGTTTTGTTTGTGTAAATATGTTTAACCTAGTATCCATGATTCAGCCCATTATGATTAAACATGTTTGCAATGACAATTAGAGATTATAGTTTCTCATGCCATGCATAAGTAGCTAGGAGTGGATAATGATTTATCTTAGATATGAACATTGCGTTAAAATGATTGTGATGTAGTATGATGATATGGTATCCTCCTCTGAATGTTCGAGTGGCTTGACTTGGCACATGTTCATGCATGTAGTTGAATCAAAACCAACATAGCCTCTATGATATTTATGTTCATGGTGTTCATATCCTACTCATGCTAGTGTCCAATGTTACTTATGCATAATGCATGTTCATGACCGTTGTTGCTCTCTAGGTGGCCTCTTCTCAACCTATTGCTAGCCTTCGCCTGTACTAAGTGGGAAATTCTGCTTGTACATCAAAAAACCTTTAACCCAAGTTATTCCAGATGAGTCCACCATACCTACCTATATGCGGTATTACCCTGCCATCCTAAGTAAATTTGCATGTGTCGCCTCTAAAAACTTCAAATAAATATATTTTTGTGTGCCTGGATCGTTCATGGAACGACAGGAGGTGGTCCGTATCTTCCATGCTAAGCGGGTTATTCTTAGGTCGAGTGTTTATTCACTCGCCATCGGACGAGAAAAGGGCGGTAATAGGGATGCCTAGTCCCAAACTGCAAAAAGAAAAGAGCTTACAAATAATCAAACAAAACTCCCAATGGAGTCAAAACCTTTACTTTATCACTTGGGAACCGCCACTAACGTGTTTAGCATGGAAGATATTGATAGCCGATGGTCGTGAAGTAAATGAGAAGGGTGCATATCTCAAATATCATTTACCTCTGTTTTATAAACTTGAGCTCTGGCACCTCTGCAAAACACTGCTTCCCTCTGCGAAGGGACTATCTATTTACTTTTATGTTGTGTCATCACCTTCTAAAATAAGCGCCAGAACCTGAGAGCATTGTTGTCATGCTTATGCATTGTGTGTAGCTAATGTTGTGTGCATCATGACTGGATCTTTTCTACCATGAATTACAATGTCTAGTCGCTGCTTGAACTTTGGAGGTGCTCTGCATTTATGTTTTGCGGTCTCAGAAAGGGCTAGCGAGATACCACTATTGTCATATTATATCATGGTTGTTTTGACAACGTGTTGCTGTTTGAGATGTCTTATTATTGCTCGCTAGCTGATTATGTCATTGATATGAGTCAATATAATTTTTAAGAGTTATTGTTGGCATGGTTAGTTATAATGATTGGCTGAAAACCTGGGTGTTGTTTAAGCTTATTTATGAAAACAAGAGCAAAAGAGTTCGTAAAAGTTTTTCTTTTTCACTTTCACTTTATCAACTGAATTGCTTGAGGACAAGCAAAGGTCTAAGCTTGGGGTAGTTGACACGTCTCCAACGTATCTACGTTTCCTAACGTTTTCCTCTTGTTTTGGACTCTAATTTGCATGATTTGAATGAAACTAACCCCGGACTGAGGTTGTTTTCAGCAGAACTACCATGGTGTTGTTTTTGTGCAGAAATAAAAGTTCTCAGAATGGAACGAAACTTTGCGAGGAATTTTATATCAAATAAGAGAATTCTGGAGCCAAGACCTACCGGAAGGGGGCACCTGGGTGGGCACAACCCACCAGGGTGCGCCCCCTCACCAGGCACGCCCAGGTGGGTTGAACCTACCTGGTGGCCCCGCAGACCCCGAAACCGACGCTATAAAATCCTATTTTTCTATATAAAAAATCAGGGAGAAAGAATTATCGCGTTCCATGAGACGGAGCCGCCGTCACCTCCTGTTCTTCATCGGGAGACCAGGGTCTTCGCTCTTCATCATCGCCAACCCTTCTCCATCGCCAATTCCATGATGCTCCCCACCGGGAGTGAGCGATTCCTTCATAGGCTCGCTGGTCGGTGAGGAGTTGGATGAGATTCATCATGTAATCGAGTTAGTTTTGTTAGGGCTTGATCGCTAGTATCCACTGTGTTCTAAGATTGATGTTGTTATGACTTTGCTATGCTTAATGCTTGTCACTTTGGGCCCGGGTGCCATGATTTCAGATCTGAACCGTTTATGTTATCACCATTATATCCATGTTCTAGATCCGATCTTGCAAGTTATAGTCACCTACTCTGTGTTATGATCCGGCAACCCCGGAGTGACAATAGTCGGGACCACTCCCGGTGATGACCGTAGTTTCAGGAGTTCATGTATTCACTATGTGTTAATGCTTTGTTCCGGTTCTCTATTAAAAGGAGGCCTTATTATCCCTTAGTTTCCAATAGGACCCCGCTGCCATGGGAGGGTAGGACAAAAGATGTCATGCAAGTTCTTTCCATAAGCATGTATGACTATTTACGGATACATGCCTACATTATATATTGACGAACTGGAGCTAGTGCCGTATCGCCCTAGGTTATAACTGTCTCATGATGAATATCATCCAACAAGTCACAGATCAAATGCCTACAAATTTATCTTATATTGTTCTTGCTAAGTTACTACTGCTATCATTACTGTTGCACTTGCTACAAAAATACTGCTATCACTGTTACCGTTACTATAGTTGTTGTCACTGCTATCAAAACTATCATATTACTTTGCTACTGATCACTTTGCTGCAGATAATTAATCTCCAGGTGTGGCTGAATTGACAACTCAGCTGCTAATACTTACAAATATTCTTTGGCTCCCCTGGTGTCGAATTTATAAATTTGGGTTTTATACTCTACCCTCAAAAACTGTTGCGATCCCCTATACTTGTGGGTTATTAGTATGGCAGCTGATTTATCAGCAATTTTCAAAGATATTTCAGTAGGTGTGAGTTTATTCAAATCAAGTCTTTTATATAAAGAGAAACGCATAACACTAACACCAGCTCCCAAATCACATAAAGCAGTTTTCACATAATTTCTTTTGATGGAGCAAGGTATAGTTGGTATTCCCGGATCTCCAAGTTTTTTAGGTACTCCATCTTTAAAAGTGTAATTAGCAAGCATGGTGGAGATTTTAGCTACCGGTATTTTTCTCTTGTTGGTGATGATGTCTTTCATGTACTTTGCATAAGGAGGCATTTTCAAAATATTACAAGCGAGTACGCAAAAAGACTGGCCTCAGCATTTCAGCAAAGCGTTCAAATTCTTCATCATCTTTCTTTTTAGTTGACTTAGGTGGAAAGGGCATAGGTTTTTGAACATCTGCCACTTCTCCTCTCCCTTCTGCACCTCATGTAGAAGTAGATGCAGAGCCTGACGAGGAAGTGCCTTGACATGATGATGAGGATGAGATTCTATTCCCTGAACTGCTAGATAGAGTCAGTCAATAGGAAGTGGAAGATGAATATCCAGAGGAGCCTAGCAGCCGTGCTAGATTTGATGACACTGACGATGAAGAGAGGGAGGAGAACATCGACTCCTTAGTTTTAGAAGAATATGATGGTGAGGACATGCCAACAATTGAGTGGAACAGGGAGAATCCTGAGCTTACTCCAGGAACCGTATTCGAATCGATGGTGGACTGTCGTAATGCAGTTACTACATATTGCATTCTCACAAAAAAACTCCTATGAGGTTGATAGGAGTGAGCCAGGAAGATCCACTGTTCATTTCCCTTATGATAGGTGTTGGTGGAGGTTACATGCATCCACTATGCTAAAGAGCAAATTGATCTAGGTATTACAAGTGAATCTTTTTATTAGATTATTTATCCATTCTATATTCAGAGCCAAAGAATATTCTAAGTATTAGCAGCTGAGTTGTCAATTCAACAACACCTGGAGATTAATTATCTGCAGGAAAGTGATCAGTGGCAAAGTAGTATGATAGTTTTGATAATAGTAGCAACGGCAATAGTAATGGTAACAGTGATAGTAGTAGTTTTGTAGCAAGTGCAACAGTAACAATAGCAGTAGTAACTTAGCAGGAGCAATATGTAGGAAAATCTTAGGCCTTGGATCGGTGATTTGTTGGATGATATTCATCATGTGACAGTTATGACCTAGGACGATACGGCACTAGCTCCAGTTCATAAATATAATGTAGGCATGTATTTCGTAAATAGTCATACGTGCTTATGGAAAGAAATTGCATGAAATCTTTGGTCCTACCCTCCCATGAGGATTTTCTATGCCAAGGAAAGGGCTCTTGATAGGATTAATGGTCCATGGAATGAGAGTTTTCAGTTGCTTTACACCTTCAAAGCTGAAGTGGAGACGGCTAGTCCAGGGAGTGTTGTAGAGATTGACAAGCATACAGTTAAGTACAAATTAAAAGGGAAGGCACTGGAGAAGGAGTGCTTCAGGAGGGCTTTTGTTTGTTTCAAGGCTTGCTGGCAGGGGTTTCTGAATGGTTGTAGGCCCTATTTTGCTGTTGATGCAACTGCTTTGAATGGAAGATGGAGAGGCCAGCTAGCAACAGCTTCTGCAGTTGATGGACACAACTGGCTATTCCCAGTTGCATTTGGTGTGTTGGAGGTAGAGTCCGAGGAGAGTTGGTTCTGGTTTCTGCAGCAGTTGCGCAACATTATAGGTACACCCTCAGGTTTAGTTATACATACAGATGCTTGCAAGGGTTTAGAAACTCCAGTAGAAATTGTATTCCCTGGAGTGGAACATAGGGAATGTATGCGACACCTAGCGCAGAATTTTAAAAAGAAATTCAGAGGCAAAGTTTATGATGAGAACCTATGGCCAGCATCATACACATGCAGCTTGAGGAAGCATGAGCACCATTTGAGAGTGTTGTATGCTCACAATCCTTTGGTGAAGGAGTACATGGATGAACATCATGGAAAGGTGTGGTCAAGAAGCAAATTCAATGAAATCTGCAAAGTAGACTATGTGACCAATAACCTCGCTGAGTGTTTCAATGCAAAGTTCAAGTCAGTGAAAGGGATTTTGTTGTGGCAAGCATTTGATAAGATCAGGAAGATGATAATGACAAAGATGGCTCTTCGTAAAAGAATTGCAGAAACACAATATGTTGGCCATCTTATGCTCCCATCTCTGATTAATGCATTGCATGCCAAGGCAAGAGGAGTAAGGATGAAATGCATTCGACTGCCGACATACGAGGCTGAGGTGACATACACTGACAGTAAAAATATGGAATGGAGATATCCAGTGAACCTTGCAACTAATGAATGCAGTTGTAGGCAATGGCAGATCCGCGGGAAGCCGTGCATACATGCCCTACATCTCATGACTATTATTGGAGGTGAAGATGGTGAAGCTGATCAGTAATGCTCTGAATATTTCTCTGTTGCCAAATTTAGGGTTGCTTATGCTGAAAATGTGCCTGCACTCTTGGGAAAAGACCAATGGAACATACTAGACCCAAGGTTGAAACTCCATTCTCCTGTACTGACTAGACCACCAGGAAGACCAAGGAAAAATAGGATAAGAGTTGGTGAAGAGGGTCGCGCAAAAAAACAACGGAAGTGCAAAAGATGTGGTATCCTAGGGCATATTGCTAGGCATTGTACCAATCCAGTTGATGCATCATTTGGAGAAGAGGAACAATGTGCAGTAGCAAATGCAGAGTAGAATGCAGCAGCAGAGGAGAATGCAGCAAGTTTAGAGGAGAATGAAGCAACCGAAGTAGCAGCTTGGTACGTGTGCAACCTTTCCCTTTTTTTGCATTTGTTCTCTTTTTTTATCGATGGCTAAACTTATTTCTCTTTGACCCGGTTCTAGGTTAATTAGAGGCACAGGATAGAAAAGACCTAGAAAGGAAGAAACTTCATCGGTTGAACCATCATCTGATGCAGAATTTGAACCGTGGCTTATGAAGGTTTTGAAGCTATAAGAGAGGAGGAAGTTATTTTGTCTGAAGTTCCTTTAAGGATTAGTGAACCCACAGATGACCGTCAACTGGTCATCACTCGCTCGGTCAGTCAAAGCTCAGCAAAACCGCCACCACCAAAAGTGAAGATCAGAAGCAACAAGACAAAGCTTTCAAAAGCACAAAATATCCCAGCCAGGGAAACCAGAAGCAAGACGGTTAACCCATCCCGGAACACAAGGAGCAAGGCAAAGATTTGAATTTGAACTTGAATGCAAGTCATAAACTTTGAACTTTAAGGATTTGTAATAAGGATTCTGTCGTCAATTTGAACTACTGTGAAAACTTGTAAGGTGTAAGAATTCTATTTGTAATTTGATATGAAATTTGAGGTAGAATACAAAACTGAGGCAAAATTTGAATTTTAGGCGAACTTTGAATTTGAACTAACAATTAAAGTCCATTCCCCTATGGCGTGAGTTGCAAAGTTTGTTGAACTATTATAAACGTTAGGTGATCAATTCGATCTCTTTTGCGTGGTAAAACTTGTAGTCATGAGAATGTGCTCCAAATGAGCTCCCAAGCTAGGGTAATCAGCCCCATTTGTAATCAAGTTTTTTTACCTACTTCGAATGAGCCAAATTTTTTTATTAACGCCTATTCAATCTATATAGTGTAGATTCGAGAATCGCTATTTATTGAATTAATCTTTATATTTTTATATTTTTTTGAGAAAGATATACTTTAATAGAAAACCATTAAAAACATGTTTAAAATGTGAAAATGGAAAACTAAGTTCAGATCCTTCTTATTCACTTTGAAATCAAGCTTTGGTGACTTTTTTGATTTTTTTAAATTTTCAGAACCTGAAGGGAACCCTGCCTCCTCTCCTTGGTCTCTATGAAACGTTGTACGTGATAGCTAATATGTGTGAAGGTTTTTTCATGAAAATGTCCATAGACAAAGTTTATGATTTTTGGTTGGTAACATGTCACACAAGACAACATTGTGCGCAGGTTTTATATTTTTTTTCATTTTTTTAAATAATGGTGATCATTTAACCTCGATCATGCTAGCTAGTTTTTTTGTAAATGTCCATATACCAAGTTTAGTATTTTTCCTCGTTAGTGTGTCTTATAAAACGACGAACGACGAAGGTTTCATATTTTTTCATTTTTTTAAATTAGTTATGGTTAGTCAAAACCTTGGAAACCTCGTTAACCAGCTCAAAACCCCTCTAAATCCCGCGGGGTTTTGCCTAACCCTAGCTCCGAACGTCAGCCGTCCGATCATACCCTAGCGCCAAGCGACAGCCCTCGGATGTGGTCTTCTAGAAGGAATTCCGAGGGCAGGCTGCGTGCAGGCTCCGCGCCATTGGATCACATGGACGGCTCTGCATCGTTGGATCGTGGGGCGATCCGTGGGACTTGTTGATTGTGCCTCCCCTTTCTTTTGCTTCTTATTCCGCGGCGACGAGAGGAGCCACTCCTCCTCTGCTTCTTCTTCTCCGGTGACGAGAGGAGCCACTCCTCTGCTTCTTCTTCTTCGGCGACTTTGGGCGGTATGTCGAGCTCCACTTCAGCTAGGGGTGGGCATATAAACCGATGACCGAAGTACCGACCCGAACTAACCGGGACCGAACCTGAATGCACCGAAACCGATTCTTTCGCTCGTAACTTCGGTCAGCCAATCTGGAGAACCGAACTTTCTTCGGTTGATTCGGGTGCATGTATCAAGTAACCGAACACACCGAAGTACCGAAGTAATTGGTCAACTCACGAGAATCTACGTACGTAGCCCACAGCCCACAGCCCAACTACAGAACCTGGATAGAGTGAGCCACATTCACATCAGCAGCATCTCGAGTCCTAAACGCTTGACCGCACCCTAGACGCCGCCCGCGAGTGTCTGTGCCTCCCCACCATAACCTAGCCGCCCACTGCCTTTGACTTCTGTTCTATCCATCCCCGCGTCTGGCGGCGGCGGCTCCACTTCCACCTCTCAGCCATGTCCCTCTACTTATATCCGTCCCCGGGGTGACAGCATTAGTGTTGCTGCTCGTGGAGGCGGAAGATGACCGGTGAGGTGGCGACCATCTCTTCCCCCTACCGAGCGCAGATCTGTGCTGCAGATCTACGATGTTTGATTCAATTTTCGCGCACAGATCTAAGGATTTGATTTTTGATTCGATTTTTGCCACAACTGATCTTCGTTGTTTTCATATTTCCTCGATCTTCCTTACCTGCTCAGTTTTATTTTTGTCAGTTGTTCGGTCTCAACCGAGACCCGAACCGAAGCATCGGTGCACCGAACTCTCGGTTAGTATTTTTATAGGAAACTGATCGGTCTGCCAAATCTAGAAACCGAAATTCATTAAAACCCGAAGCACCGAACCGTTCGGTTCGAGGGAACCGAACGCCCAGCCCTAACTTCAGCCTCCCGCCCCGCGTGGACCCAGTATGGTCAACTTCCCATGGAGCGATGTCCTGATTGCCCACATAGCGTGCCACTGATACGGTTGACTTCGAAGGAGGTCAAGAATGGCAACTATGCGCGCGAGTTCGTGAAATGCGAGAGCAAGCCAGAGGGGCAGGTTAGATCTCATGATTTTTCTTTGATTTATTTTTCTATTTGCTTTCAATTCTTTTTCGATCTGGGATTTAGGGTTCATGTTTTCATTTAAGATCATGAAGAAATGCACACATTTTGAATGGCTGGATGACTACGTTAAGTGAATTCAATTCAATGGGGCCCCAACCCGGGAGCTCAATCTGCCGTCAGCACCAACGAATTTGGTCTCTGAAAGTGCTACTCTGACAGTTGGGGATGCAGATCTGAAGGGGGAATTAAAGAAGATGAACAAGAACTTGAAGCAGATGATTCAATTGAACAAGCAGGCGAATCTGATAGCTTTAGGATTTTATCCCTTTTATTTTTGTGTAGTTGCTCTAGGATTTTCTTACTTGATGGTCATCACTCGTTAGAGATGTTATTAGTGTGGTGTCATGTGCTCTAGGATTTGGTTAAATTTGTGGATCATGTGCTCTACGATTTTCTTAAATTTGTGGATCATGTGCTCTATGCTCTGTGTTGCTTAATTTGTGGATCATGTACTCTATGCTCTGTGTTGCTTAATTTGTGGATCATGCCAGTTTCGTCAGTTTGGTACACTTTCAGTTTCTTCAGTTTCGTCAGACAACACCGACCACAGAAGAAAAAAACGTAGTTCTAGGGCCCAAATTGAAACTAAGCTCTGGTTGGGCCGTCTCATTGCGTTGAGTGTCAAAGGCCCACAAAGATAAAAAAGGCCTAGAAAATAGTGCACACGTTGGCTCTGTTTTTTCCCTTGATTATTGCCATAGTAAATCCATTTATTGCCATGCCTGACAAAAATAGTGCATGATGGTAAATCGATTTATTGTTGGACTTGCCCATGTCAAATTTATTTGTACATATTGTGGCAATTTCCTTCTGTATATAGCCTACGGCACAACACTTTGATTTTTTGGCACGCGGGTATTATAAACATGTTTTTGTTGCAAGAAAAATATTGTGTACATGATTTTTTGTTTTTGTTTTTGTTATTAAGAGCATGTCAGACTTAATTATGTAGATCATGATATCCATCTGAAACCACGTCTAAAATAAAGTCCGGTGGCACCATTAGCCACCATATCCATCTGGAGAGCATGTCTAGGTATCGGCTACAGCACCATATCCATCTAGAGAGCATGTCTACGGCTCGGCTACGGCACCATATCCATCTACCGATATCTGACGTAGCAAGCATACATCCATAACATAGAAAGTAGCAACCATAGCATACTTCTTACATAAAACATAGGGTGCCATAAACCATAGCATAGGCCACAAACTATTCAAAAATTAGCTTGTTTTTGTTCATACAATATACGGAATAGGGCCACCAACAATTCAAAAAAATTAGCTTTTCTGCTTCTTCTTTTCAACATCAACATGGCTCATTTTTCTAGCTTTAGTTTCCTTTTTGACACTTCAACTTGTCCATTATCCGCGCATGCGAAAACTTGACCCTACTCTAAATGGGCCACTTAAACTTGACCTACACAAGTACACACCATGAATATAACAAGACGAATGGACTACCCTCCAACCATTTTTACAAGGCTAACCCCAAAACTTGATGGTTTTCATTAAGGGATACCCTTTCATTGATTGATTTAGCAGAAAGGCTCTTGTACAGCACCATATCCATCTAGCGATATCTCACGTCAAATAAGATAGAAATAGCAAGCAAAACACAGATAACCAATGACAAATCAAATAAGGGTAGCAAGCATAACATAGTTCTTAGGGGATAACATGACAGAGATTAAAAGTTCACGGTACAACCAACGACATAATTAAGATAGAAATATATAAAAGATAAAAAGCCTTAACACCCTAGGGCAAGACAAGCTCACGAGACCAGGCCTTCACCACCATCTTCACTGCGCCTCCTCTTCACCGCTCCTCCTCTCCATGTCGTCCTGGCCGATGTAGTAGGGGAGGCTACGCATACCGTCATGGGTGGGGAAGATGCAGTCGAAGTTTGTGAAGATGTTGTGGGTTGTGAATGCGATGAATTCGCATCCACACCAAAACACCTTGCCGAGGAGGTAGTACGCATCAAATCTGTTGGTGAAGGTGACGGTGAGCCCTATCGGCGGAGTCCTGGAGTTTGGACGCACTTCCTCCAGTTGAAACATCACCGGCGAGCCCGCCGGGAGGTGGGCGAAGCCCGCACGGAGGAACCACTGGGCAAACCCCCTTGCACCCCTCTAGTGTGAGAACGCCCACACGCGGAGCGTCCTCTCCACGACGACGCCGGCCGGGTACCGTCTCTTCAGCACGGTCGGTGGGAGCTCGAAGGTGGGGCCGTTGTACTGCATCCTCGCCTCGCTTTGAGAGTGCCCTGGGTTTGGGTGAAGAAGAGAAGGGGCAGCACAAATGGATGTGTGGAGAATAGGTGGAGGGGTGGTGGTTCAAATAGGGAAAGGGGAAGGGAAGGGGAGTGGCACCGGCCGCGCTTTGGATTTGCTATGTTCAAACGAGCCGCGTCGAGCGATATGCCACTTTAATTGCCAACAGGTTTTAATTGCCACGTTGAATAGATGCGAGTGGATCGAAAAGTGTGAAACAACGCTCTACATCGAGGAGACACGCGTGCGAGATGATACGAACCAGCGGCAGCAACGTCCCTGCGTCCGTGGCGGCTCGCGTGAAAAAGAGGCCCGCCAGCGTCCATGGCGGCTCGCGTGAAAAAGAGGCCGGTCAGCGCATCGTGGCGGCGGGCAGCGGTGCATGCAGGTAGGCTAGCTACGTGCATGCATAGTAGGCTAGCTGGACATGTCGTGCATGCATAATAGGCTTCTGTCGTTGCGGCGCGCGCACAGCCCAACGGGCTAACAGCGGCATCGTCCTCCGCGACCCCACTCATCAGGTCCAACGGGCGACATAGTCAGCGCGGCCCCACTCGTCATAGTTAACGATCAAAGCACTGACCCGACGACATCCACCGTTTGTGACCTGTTCTGAAGGTTTCGGGCAAGGGAGTGGGGGAAAGTGAGCAAAAGTTAAGAGCGTGGGGATGAATGAGTATGGCTAAGGAACCAGGGGCACAGATGTAAAAACCCTATTTTTATTCACCACATGATATGTGTTTTGCTTGGAGCGTCTTGTGTGATATGAGTCTTTGCTTTTTAGTTTGCCACAATCATCCTTGCTGTACACACCTTTTGAGAGGGACACGCATGAATCGTGATTTATTAGAATACTCTATGTGCTTCACTTATATCTTTTGAGCTAGGCAATTTCGCTCTGGTGCTTCACTTATATCTTTTTAGCGCACGGTGGTGGCTTTATTTTATAGAAATTGTTGAACTCTCATGCTTCACTTATATTATTTTGAGAGTCTCTCTAAACAGCATGGTAATTTGCTTTGGTAATTATGAATTTAGTCCTAATATGATGGGCATCCAAGAGGGATATAATAAAAAACTTTCATATAAAGTGCATTGAATACTATGTGAAGTTTAATTCCTTATGATTGTTTTGAGATATAAAGATGGTGATATTAGAGTCATGCTAGTGAGTAATTGTGGATTCGTAGAAATACTTGTGTTAAAGTTTGTGATTCCCGTAGCATGCACGTATGGTGAACCGTTATGTGATGAAGTCGGAGCATGATTTATTTATTGATTGTCTTCCTTATGAGTGGCGGTCGGGGATGAGCGATGGTCTTTTCCTACCAATCTATCCCCCTAGGAGCATGCGCGTAGTACTTTGTTTCAATGACTAATATATTTTTGCAATAAGTATGTGAGTTCTTTATGACTAATGTTGAGTCCATGGATTATACGCACTCTCACCCTTCCACCATTGCTAGCCTCTCTAGTACCGCGCAACTTTCACCGGTGCCTTATACCCACCTTATACCTTCCTCAAAACAACCACCGTACCTACCTATTATGGCATTTCCATTGCCATTCCGAGATATATTGCCATGCAACTTCCATCGTTCCGTTTATTATGACACGCTTTATCATTGTCATATTGCTTTGCATGATCATGTAGTTGACATCGTATTTGTGGCAAAGCCACCATTCATATATTTTATACATGTCACTGTTGAGTCATTCCACATCCCGGTACACCGCTGGAGGCATTCATATAGAGTCATATTTTGTTCTAAGTATCGAGTTGTAATTCTTGAGTTGTAAAGTAAATAAAAGTGTGATGATCATCATTATTAGAGCATTGTCCCATGTGAGGAAAGGATGATGGAGACTATGATTCCTCCACAAGTCGGGATGAGACTCCGGACGAAAAATTAAAAAAAAAGAGGAAGAAAAAGAGAAAAGAAAGGAAAAGAAAAAAGAGAGACCAAAGAGCCCAATAAAAAATAAAAATGAGAGAAAAGAGGGAAGGGGCAATGCTACTATTCTTTTTCCACACTTGTGCTTCAAAGTAGCACCATGATCTTCATAATAGAGAGTCTCCTATGTTGTCACTTTCATATACTAGTGGGAAATTTTCATTATAGAATTTGGCTTGTATATTTCAATGATGGGCTTCCTCAAATTGCCCTAGGTCTTCGTTAGCAAGCAAGTTGGATGCACATCCACTTAGTTTCTTTTTGAGCTTTCATACACTTATAGCTCTAGTGCATCCGTTGCATGGCAATCCCTACTCACTCACATTGATATCTATTGATGGGCATCTCCATAGCCTGTTGTTACGCCTAGTTGATGTGAGACTATCTCCTTCTTTTTTTTCTTCTCCACAACCACCATATTCTATTCCACCTATAGTGCTATATCCATGGCTCACGCTCATGTATTGCGTGAAAGTTGAAAAAGTTTGAGAACATCAAAAGTATGAAACAATTGCTTGGCTTGTCATCGGGGTTGTGCATGATTAAATACTTTGTGTGATGAAGATGGAGCGTAGCCAGACTATATGATTTTGTAGGGATAACTTTCTTTGGCCATGTTATTTTGAGAAGACATGATTGCTTTATTAGTATGCTCGAAGTATTATTGTTTTTATGTCAATATTAAACTTTTGTTTTGAATCTTATGGATCTGAATATTCATGCCACAATAAATAAAATTACATGCATAAATATGTTAGGTAGCATTCCACATCAAAAATTCTGTTTTTATCATTTACCTACTCGAGGACGGGCAGGAATTAAGCTTGGGGATGCTTGATACGTCTCCAACGTATCTATAATTTTTCATTGTTCCATGCTATTATATTATCTATTTTGGATGTTTTATATGCATTTATATGTTATTTTATATTATTTTTGGGACTAACTTATTAAGCTAGAGCCCAGTGCCAGTTTCTGTTTTTTCCTTGTTTTTGAGTTTCGCAGAAAAGGAGTATCAAACGGAGTCCAAACAAGCTGAAACTTTACGATGAGTTTTGATGGACCAGAAGAAGCCCACGGAGCATCGGAGTTGGGCCAGAAGAGTCCCGAGGTGACGGCAAGAGTGGAGGGCGCCCCCCCCCCCTAGGGCACGCCTCCCTGGCTTGTCGCTGCCTCGTGGACCCCCTGACTTGTTTCCGACGCCAAAAATTCCTATAAATATAGAAACCCCCGAAAAGAAACCTAGATCGGAAGTTCCGCCGCTGCAAGCCTCTGTAGCCACGAAAAACCAATCGGGAGCCCGTTCCGGCACCCTGACGGAGGGGGAAACCATCACCGGTGGCCATCTTCATCATCCCGGCGGTCTCCATGATAAGGAGGGAGTAGTTCACCCTCGAGGCTGAGGGTATGTACCAGTAGCTATGTGTTTGATCTCTCTCTCTCTCGTGTTCTTGATTTGGCACGATCTTGATGTACTGCGAGCTTTGTTATTATAGTTGGATCATATGGTGTTTCTTCCCTCTCTATCTCTTGTTGTGATGAATTGAGTCTTGCTCTTTGAGATTTCGTTATGTTGGATTGAGTATTGAATTTGAGAACACTTGATGTATGTCTTGCGATGGGATATATGTGGGGACAATGGGATGTTCTATTGATTCACTTGATGTATGTTTTGGCACTCAACTCGCGGACTCCCGAGGTGACATTGGGGTAATCTATGCATAGGGATTGATGCATGTTTTCGTCCTACGTTCTCCGATAGAAACTTTGGAGTGATTCTTTGTTGCACGTTGAGGGATTGTTATGTGATCCAAATATGTTATCATTGTTGAGAGAATTTGCACTAGTGAAAGTATGAACCCTAGGCCTTGTTTTCAAGCATTGCAATACCGTTTTTGCTCACTTTTGTTACTAGTTACCTTGCTATTTTTATATTTTCATATTACAAAAACCTATATCTACTATCCATATTACACTTGTATCACCATCTATTCGTCGAACTAGTGCACATATACAATTTACCATTGTATTGGGTGTGTGTAACGCCCATGATGCGGCTATATCTCCCACGTGTCGAGGCACGACTTAGAGGCATAACCGCATTATGGTTTTGTCGCAAGAAGGGTCATCTTCACACAATCCCATGTAATGAACAAGAATGGGATAACGAGAGTTGGCTTACAATCGCCACTTCACACAATACATAAATTAAATCATACATCATCCAAAATCCACACATAGACCGACTACGGTCAAATCCAAATGAAAATAAGATAACCCCAAATGCTAGATCCCCGATCGTCCCAACTGGGCTCCACTACTGATCATCAGGAAAAGAAACATAGTAACGACCACGTTCCTCATCGAACTCCCACTTGAGCTCGGTTGCGTCATCTGCACTGGCATCGTCGGCACCTGCAACTGTTTTGGTAGAATCTGTGAGTCACGAGGACTCAGCAATCTCACACCCGCGAGATCAAGACTATTTAAGCTTATAGGAAAGGATGGTGTTATGAGGTGGAGCTGCAGCAGGCACTAAGCATATATGGTGGCTAACATACGCAAATGAGAGCGAGAAGAGAAGCAACGCAACGGTCGCGAATCTAGAAATGATCAAGAAGTGATCCTGAAACTACTTGCGTTCATTCATAACTCAAACCGTGTTCACTTCCCGGACTCCACCGAGAAGAGACCATCACGGCTACACACACGGTTGATGTATTTTAATTAAGTCAAGTGGCAAGTTCTCTACAACCGGACATTAACAAATTCCCATCTGCCTCATAACCGCGGACACGGCTTTCGAAAGATAATACCCTGCAGGGGTGTCCCAACTTAGCCCATTATAAGCTCTCACGGTCAACGAAAGATAAACCTTCTCCCGGGAAGACCCGATCAGTCTCGGAATCCCGGTTTACAACACATTTCGACAATGGTAAAACAAGACCAGCAAAGCCGCCCGATGTGCCGAAAAATCCCGATAGGATCTGCACGTATCTCGTTCTTAGGGCACAACGGATGAGACATCCTACGAGTAAAACCAGGCCTCAAGTTTCCCCGAGGTGGCCCCGCAGTCTACTCATTTCGGAACAACACTCGAAGGAGCACTGGCCCGGGGGGTTAAAATAAAGATGACCCTCGGGCTCGCGAAAACCCAAGGGAAAAAGGCTTAGGTAGGCAAATGGTAAAACCAAGGTTGGGCCTTGCTAGAGGAGTTTTATTCAAGGCGAACTGTCAAGGGGGTCCCATAAATCACCCAACCGCGTAAGGAACGCAAACTCAAGGAACATAATACCGGTATGACGGGAACTAGGGCGGCAAGAGTGGAACAAAACACCAGGCATAAGGTCGAGCCTTCCACCCTTTACCAAATATATAGATGCATTAATTAAATAAGAGATATTGTGATATTCTAAAATATCCATGTTCCAACATGGAACCAACTTCAACTTCACCTGCAACTAACAACGCTATAAGAAGGGCTGAGCAAAAGCGGTAACTTAGCCAAACAACGGTTTGCTAGGAAAGGATGGTTAGAGGCTTGACATAGCAATATGGGAGGCATGATATAGGAAGTGGTAGTTAGCGCAGCATAGCAATAGAACGAACAACTAGCAAAGCAAAGATAGAAGTGATTTCGAGGGTATGGTCATCTTGCCTGCAAGGTTCTCAGAGTTGACGAAAGCTTGATCCTCGTAAGCGTACTCAACAGGTTCCTCGTTCACAAACTCGTCTCCTGTCTCTACCCAAAGTAAGAACACAAGCAACGGAACCACAATCAATCACGGGAAATGCACAAGCAACATGATGCAAAACATGCATGATATGCGAGATGTGGTATGCGATGCGTATGCGTGCTCTGGAAGAAAAATAATGAACAAGGCAGTAACTTGGCAAACCAAGTATGCCACTGGAAAGATGAGATAATTTCGGTCGAAATCGATATAAAGATCACCGGAAACAGATGCACGGTTTGCAAATGGCAAGCAAAACAAGAATGACACGATTCTGCGATTAACAACATGATAGCACTTAGAATACATCAAGTAACTATGCTACAGCACCTCAACATAGCAACAAAGTATATGGAAGTAATCTAAAGGAGATGCTTGAAAAAAGATGAACACTGAACTACGGCTAGATCACACAATAACAGGTTCAAACAAGCACGGAAAAAGTACAAAAAATATCAGGTTCACAGACTTGGTGAAATTACTGGACGTGGCATAAACAGCATCAGGTAGCAATGTTCGGAGCAAGAAACCAACATGCTACAGGAACTGAACATAGCAATACAAGGCATGTAATGAACCTACTAAATGCATAAAACAAAAGTCCCTTACTGACCATGAGCCAAAAAGGGTCAGAAGATATGATGGCACACATGTAAACATAGCAAGTTTCGTTAACAGGTTTCAGACTTAGCAGAAAACAGAGCATGGCATTAACAGAAATTATGAGGGCATCTTGGTGAGCTTGATTCACTCATCAAAAAGCAATGAATGACAAAACAAGCATACCTAAAGCAAGATAGCATGTTTATGAAGCTATCCATGGTAAGAGAAAATACATAGCATATATGGATCAACCACAACAACCTTGGCAAAATTGAATATCATGTTAATATTCTGCCAGAAATATTTTATAGCAAAAGTAGAGCAAGATTAAGACATGCTATGGCACTCCATAATTGCAAACAGGGGCATGGATGGATAGCTCACAACTATATCTACAAAACATCCTTATTGAACATACCCAGAAGAAGCATGGATCTCTCTGTAGCCACATGGATACATGCCAACAAAATAACAGCAGTCACAGACTTAGCAAAATTCTAAGTCCCTGAAAACAGAAACATCACGAAGCCTAGTTTGCATGCTTATGCTAGTCACCACATAGATCACAAAAATACATGGCATACACCTCTATAAATATGGCATGGCATAGATCAAAACACCTGTAGTGCTCATGCCCATAAGATGCACACATCAAATGCAACAAAAATAACAAATCACCAAGTTCTGATAAGTAACAACAGTAAACATCATATAGCACTCTTGCATCAGCGATTTGGACATCAATATGAACTCAAATGAGCATGGCACAATGGAACAAAATGAAGAGCATCTCGAGATGAACATTTCGATATATCATGCACGCAAAACGGATCTACGGTCATGGAGTTATGGTAGGTCAAAGTATGCACCAGAATGCAAATATCTCGAGACTTGGAGAAAATCTAGGGTTCTTCACGGAAGCCAAGGTGACCGGGATACTCGCCGGAGAACTTGCCGGAGAGGACGGAGGACGCCGGGGTCGGCGGGGACGGCGGTGGCCGGAGACGATGCGGGCGGCGGCGCGGGCACGGGCGCCGGAGTTGGCGCGGGCGTCGCGGAAGAGGAGGCGGCGGCGGACGGCGACCGGCGGGCAAGGCGGCAAACGGCGGGAGTGGAGGAGGCAGCGGCGGACGGCGGCGGAGCGCGGGGGCAGCGCGGCGAGGCGCTGGAGGCGGAGCGGCGCTGGAGGAGCAGGACGCGGGCGGAGGAGACGGGCTCGGGGGGCCCGACTCGGGCCAGGCGGGCCGCGGTCGGCGGCGGGCGCGCCTGCCACGTGGCGGAGGAGACGGGCTCGGGGGGCCCTACTCGGGCCAGGCGGGCCGCGGTCGGCGGCGGGCGCGCCTGCCACGTGGCGGCGTCCGATTGGCGCGGGCGCGGCGGCGGACGTGTCCGGTGGCGGCGGAGGGCGATTTTGCTAGGGTTTCATCCGGGATTTTAGACGGGGAGGGTGTTTATATAGGCATAGGGAGCTAGGAGAGTCCAAATGAGGCACGATTTTCGCCCACACGATCGTGATCGAACGACCGAGAGCATGGAGGTGACTTAGATGGGTTATTGAGCTGGTCGGAGGGGGGTTTTGCTGCAACACACAAAAGGGCTTTGCGGTTACCCGGTTAACCGTTGGAGTATCAAACGACCTCCAAATGGAATGAAACTTGACAGGTGGTCTACCGGTGGTATACCAAGGCCACTTGGCAAACCTTGGTCCATTCCGAGAACGTTTAACACTCGCTCATGAAAAGAAACAAGAGGGGTGCGCCGGTGCATGTGGGAGTGTCGGATTGCAAAACGGACAACGGGGAAAATGCTCGGACGCATGAGACGAACACGTATGCAAATGAGATGCACATGATGACATGATATGAAATGCATGACATGAACAAAAATGCAAAACGAAAACGAAACCCAACCACGGAGGGAATATCATAACACATAGCCGAAAATGGCAAGAGTTGGAGTTACAAATATGGAAAGTTACATCCGGGGTGTTACAACACTCCACCACTACGAGAGGATCTTGTCCCGAGATCTAGGATTGAAAGAACTCCGGATATTCGGAACGGAGGTGGTCCTCGCGTTCCCAGGTGGCTTCTCGGTCGGAATGGTGCGACCACTTCACTTTCAGGAATTTGATTGACTTGTTGCGAGTCTTGCACTCGGTTTCTTCAAGAATAGCAATGGGGTGCTCATGATAAGACAGATCTTCTTGGAGATCAATCTCTTCGAAGTTGATGGTGCGCTCCGGAGTCTTGACGCACTTGCGAAGCTGTGACACGTGGAACACGTCCTGCACGTTTGCGAAGTTGTAAGGAAGCTCAAGTTGATAGGCGAGGTCGCCTCTTTTGCCAATGATCTTGAAGGGACCCACGTATCTAGGGGCAAGCTTCCCTTTGATACCGAAGCGACGAGTGCCTTTCATTGGAGAGACGCGGAGGTAGACATGGTCTCCGATCTCGAAAGCCAAGTCACGGTGCTTGCTATCATAGTAACTCTTCTGGCGCGATTGCGCGGCTTTTAGATTTTCACGGATGACTTTACACATTTCTTCAGCCTCTATGATTAAGTCATTGCCAAGAAGTTGGCGTTCACCAGTCTCTGACCAATTGAGAGGAGTACGGCACTTTCTGCCATATAGAATCTCGAATGGGGCCTTGCCCGAACTCGCTTGGAAGCTGTTGTTGTAGGAGAATTCGGCATATGGAAGACAATCTTGCCACTTCATGCCAAAGGAAATGACACAAGCCCTGAGCATATCTTCAAGGATTTGATTGACTCGCTCGACTTGGCCACTAGTTTGAGGATGGAAAGCTGTGTTGAAGCGAATGTTGGTGCCCATGGCCTTCTGGAAGGAGTCCCAGAACTTAGAAGTGAAGATGCTTCCATGATCTGAAGAAATCAATTGTGGAATGTCGTGCAAGGAGACAATCCTGGAGGTGTATAGCTCTGCCAACTGAGCTGCTGTGATAGATTCTTTGATTGGAAGGAAATGAGCCACTTTAGTAAGCTTGTCGATGACAACGAAGATAGCATCATTTCCGCGCTTGGACTTGGGAAATTCAGTCACGAAGTCCATTTCGATATGATCAAACTTCCATTCTGGAATAGCAAGAGGTTGGAGGATACCAGCTGGTCGTTGGTGTTCTGCTTTCACCCTTCGACAGACATCACATTCGTTCACGAATTGAGCGATTTCTCGCTTCATTCGAGTCCACCAATATGACTGCTTGAGGTCATGGTACATCTTCGTACTTCCAGGATGAATGGAAAGAAGAGAATTGTGCGCCTCGTTCATAATGACTTTCCTTAGATCACCTTTAGGAACCACAATCCGGTCCTCAAAGAATAAAGTGTCTCTGTCATCAATGCGATAGCACTTGTATTTGGAAAGACCCTTGTCGATACCACGTTTCACCTTCTTCACCATGGCATCCAGGAGTTGTGCCTCACGAAGTTGATCTTCCAAAGTAGGAGAGACTATGAGGTTGGCAAGAAAGCCTTGAGGAACAACTTGGAGATTCAGCTTGCGGAAAGCTTCACAAAGATCCGGTTGAAATGGCTTGAGAATTAAGCTGTTGCAATAAGCTTTCCTGCTCAAAGCATCTGCAATTACATTGGCTTTGCCTGAGTATATTCAATACTCGGATTGTACTCTTGAATCATTTCAACCCATCGAGTTTGCCTAAGGTTGAGGTTGGGCTGAGTGAAGATGTACTTGAGACTCTTGTGATCGGTGAATATGTCCACTTTTCTTCCCAGAGATGTCTCCATGTTATTAATGCATGGACAACTGCCGCCAACTCAAGATCATGAGTGGGGTAGTTCTTTTCGTTGGGCTTCAACTGACGAGAGGTATAGGCCACAACTTTCTTCTCTTGCAATAACATAGCACCGAGACCTTGAAGAGAAGCATCACAGAAAACTTTGAATGGCTTGGATTCGTCAGGAGGAGTTAAGACAGGAGCTGTGACAAGTTTCTCTTTGAGAGTGTTGAAAGCAACACCACACTAAGGAGTCCAGACATACTTCACATGCTTCTGGAGGAGGTTGGAAAGAGGCTTTGCAATCTTAGAGAAATTCTCAACGAATCTTCGGCAATAGCTTGCAAGACCAAGAAAACTGCGGAGCTGCTTGACATTCTGAGGAGGTTCCCAATTCACAATTGCGGACACCTTCTCGGGATTAATAGTGATGCCCTTGGCAGAGATGATGTGACAAAGGTAAAGAACTTCATCAAGCCAAAACTCACATTTGGAAAACTTCGCATAGAATTGATACTCTCTGAGCTTGTCGAGCACCAATCGCAAATGTTTGGCATGATCCTTCTTATTCTTGGAGAAGACTAAGATATCATCAAGATACACCAGGACGAATTCATTGGTATAGGGGTTGAAGATGAAATTCATCATTCGAGAGAATGTTGGAGGAGCATTGACAGGGCCGAAAGACATGACAGTATATTCATAAGAACCAAAGCTTGTTCTGAATGCTGTCTTGGGAATATCTTCTTCACGAATGCGAATCTGATGATAACCCATTCGAAGGTCAAGCTTGGAGAATACTTTAGCACATTTGAGTTGCTCGAATAGCTCATTGATGTTGGGAAGTGGATACTTGTTCTTGATTGTCTTCTTGTTCAATGGACGGTAGTCGACACAAAGTCGGTCCGTGCCATCCTTCTTCTGGACAAAAAGAACACCACAACCCCACGGAGATGAACTCTGTCTGATCAAACCCAGACGCTCTTGTTCATCGAGCTGTTTCTTCAATTCTTTCAGCTCCTTGGGTCCAAGCTTATAAGGACGCTTGCAAACAGGTTCCGTGCCAGGCTCAAGATCGATAACAAACTCAACTGGCCAGTGAGGAGGCATACCCGGAAGCTCTTTTGGAAAGACATCTTGGTACTCACAAACGACTGGAATTTGAGAAATAGCATCCAACTCGCCCTTCTCATTGAGAGAAAACAACCGAATAGTTTCATCACGAGCGGCATAGATGATAACATCCTCAGAAGAGTGTGTCAATTGAATTTCCCTGGCAGCACAATCAAGTTGAGCCTTGTGCTTAGAAAGCCAGTCCATCCCGAGAATTAGATCAATATCCGAGTCACCAAGAACAATTGGAGAAGACAGAAATTTATAGTTGCCCATCTTGATGGAAACATCGGGAGCAACCAAACTAGAAGTCATAAGCTTTCCCGGAGAAACAACTTGCATAACTTTGGATTAAATCTCTGTGTCAACATTGTGCTTTGGTGCAAATGGGTATGACATGAAAGAATGCGATGCACCAGTATCAAATAAAACTTTTGCAGGAATATCATTAACTGAGAGATTACCCATTATCACATCAGTAGATTCCTCCGCTTGAGCTGCATTCATCATGTTCACCTTTGCAGACTTGGGATTATGCTTGACCACTGCATTGCTGGAAGATCTCACAGGAAGAGGAGGCGGAAGACGCCTTTGATTGAAGCACTTGTTAGCATAGTGACCTTTCTGCTGACACTTGTTGCAAGTCACCTCTGAGAGTGGACGATGATAAGGAGCATTAGACTTTGGAGCTTGATTCTGAGACTTGTTCTGATAGCCAAGGTTGGATGAGTGGGAAGATCCATGGCCACCTTTGTTCTTCTGCTGGAAAGGCTGACGAAACGGAGGAGGAGGAGGCAACCAGAACTTCTGTTGCTTACCAGCCACTAGTGAGGAAGAAGAAGACTGAACTGCGTCCCTGACTCTCTTCTTAGAAGCCTCACACTTGAGCTGAGCAGCCTCTTGCTTCAGAGCCATGTTGTAGAAATCATCATACTTGGTCGGCTCAAAAAGCACGAGAGGTAATTGCAGATCTTCTCTGAGGCCACCTCTGAATTGATAGATCATGCTCTTTTCATCAGGAATGTCTTGCTTAGCAAAGCGAGCGAGTTTCTGAAACTGAGTATTGTATTGATACACGGACATGCTGCCTTGCTTGAGATTGCGGAACTCCTCACGCTTGCTCTCAACAACACTTTGTGGAATGTGGTGAGCTTTGAAGTCTCGGCGGAAATCATCCCAGGTAATCACACAACCTCCTCTGGAATCTTTGTATTGTTGATACCACTCGGCAGCTTGATCCTTGAGTTGAAAAGAAGCAAACTTGACAAAGTCCTCAGGCCTGACATTGCTACATTCAAAATGCTTGTTGATGTCCATGAGCCAATCATCGGCGTCTGTGGCCTCGGCACAGTAGCTGAAAGACTTGGGCTGATTTGCGAGGAACTGGTTGAGGGTAGCGAAGTGAGGCTGATTGTTGCCTTGGCCTTGATTTCCTTGATTGCCTTGCCCTTGGGTGCGTTCTTGCAAGAGTTGCAAAATCATCTGAGCATTGGCGTTGGTGGCTGCCATGATAGCTTGCCATGCCTCCGGAGGCGGAGGTGGTGGCGGAGGGTTCGCCTGACTCCCCTCATTGTGTTCCGGATTCTGACGCATTGGCGGAGCCATCCTGAAGAGGGTGACATCCGTTAGCATCTTGATAGACAGATAGACAAGTTGAAACAACGGATAGAAATTGCAACATATAGTCTTCACAATAAACATTCGAACGAGGATGAACGAATGAATTCCATAGTAAATCATCACACTTCCATTAAGGTGAGAAGCCACTTGATAAGAGATTGATGAATAAAATAAAAAGGTACGAGTGGAACAAATAAGTGGTAAGGATTACTCAATCACAAACCAAATATCTGCGGGAAGAAATGCTAAGAGCTACTTGAATCCCACCTATAAACTCCCGAAACTTTCTGGTTATGCAATCTGGTGTTGGGGATACAGGGGACACAAAATATATCACCCAAACTAGCAATCCCTAGATCCAGCTGTATCCATCCGTCAACACATAACCAAGAAACCTTCGGAAATCGTGTACCTCAACCTTCGAAAAGCATCCATTATACGAGTTATGGCAATACTCCCGAACTCTCGCCCCAGTACTGGGTGGCGTCGAGGTGATCTCACCAACAACTGCATAAAAGAGATTTTCGATGTCGGCGAAACTCAGGTATTCCAGAACTGCAACGATAAAATTGTGACGACAACACCTCGGAGCTCAACTCCCCGGGACACTGCCACAACCCCTAAATGTCAGGAGACACCAAGAACAATGTTCTCGTCACAAAACCATCGGAACGATTCCAAGATACCCGCGTGATCCTAAAAAAAATTAGTGAAATTTGAGGAGAGAAGAGTCAAAACTTCTACGTCAGGAGGCCTCACCAGAGCGACGAAGGGACTGAGGAGTAAAAAGAATCCTACTCTCCGATATATATAATCCTAAGACTCAAAACATTTTTGTTCTAGACTCAACAACGCCAGTGATTCGATCAAGCAGGGGGCTCCTAAGTTGGGGATGGCTCTGATTACCAACTTGTAACACCCACGATGCGGCTATATCTCCCACGTGTCGAGGCACGACTTAGAGGCATGACCGCATTGTGGTTTTGTCGCAAGAAGGGTCATCTTCACACAATCCCGTGTAATGAACAAGAATGGGATAACGAGAGTTGGCTTACAATCGCCACTTCACACAATACATAAATTAAATCATACATCATCCAAAATCCACACATAGACCGACTACGGTCAAATCCAAATGAAAATAAGATAACCCCAAATGCTAGATCCCCGATCGTCCCAACTGGGCTCCACTACTGATCATCAGGAAAAGAAACATAGTAATGACCACGTTCCTCATCGAACTCCCACTTGAGCTCGGTTGCGTCATCTGCACTGGCATCGTCGGCACCTGCAACTGTTTTGGTAGAATCTGTGAGCCACGAGGACTCAGCAATCTCACACCCGCGAGATCAAGACTATTTAAGCTTATAGGAAAGGATGGTGTTATGAGGTGGAGCTGCAGCAGGCACTAAGCATATATGGTGGCTAACATACGCAAATGAGAGCGAGAAGAGAAGCAACGCAACGGTCGCGAATCTAGAAATGATCAAGAAGTGATCCTGAAACTACTTGCGTTCATTCATAACTCAAACCGTGTTCACTTCCCGGACTCCACCGAGAAGAGACCATCACGGCTACACACACGGTTGATGTATTTTAATTAAGTCAAGTGGCAAGTTCTCTACAACCGGACATTAACAAATTCCCATCTGCCTCATAACCGCGGACACGGCTTTCGAAAGATAATACCCTGCAGGGGTGTCCCAACTTAGCCCATTATAAGCTCTCACGGTCAACGAAGGATAAACCTTCTCCCGGGAAGACCCGATCAGTCTCGGAATCCCGGTTTACAACACATTTCGACAATGGTAAAACAAGACCAGCAAAGCCGCCCGATGTGCCGAAAAATCCCGATAGGATCTGCACGTATCTCGTTCTTAGGGCACAACGGATGAGACATCCTACGAGTAAAACCAGGCCTCAAGTTTCCCCGAGGTGGCCCCGCAGTCTACTCATTTCGGAACAACACTCGAAGGAGCACTGGCCCGGGGGGGTTAAAATAAAGATGACCCTCGGGCTCGCGAAAACCCAAGGGAAAAAGGCTTAGGTAGGCAAATGGTAAAACCAAGGTTGGGCCTTGCTAGAGGAGTTTTATTCAAGGCGAACTGTCAAGGGGGTCCCATAAATCACCCAACCGCGTAAGGAACGCAAACTCAAGGAACATAATACCGGTATGACGGGAACTAGGGCGGCAAGAGTGGAACAAAACACCAGGCATAAGGTCGAGCCCTCCACCCTTTACCAAATATATAGATGCATTAATTAAATAAGAGATATTGTGATATTCTAAAATATCCATGTTCCAACATGGAACCAACTTCAACTTCACCTGCAACTAACAACGCTATAAGAAGGGCTGAGCAAAAGCGGTAACTTAGCCAAACAACGGTTTGCTAGGAAAGGATGGTTAGAGGCTTGACATGGCAATATGGGAGGCATGATATAGGAAGTGGTAGTTAGCGCAGCATAGCAATAGAACGAACAACTAGCAAAGCAAAGATAGAAGTGATTTCGAGGGTATGGTCATCTTGCCTGCAAGGTTCTCAGAGTTGACGAAAGCTTGATCCTCGTAAGCGTACTCAACAGGTTCCTCGTTCACAAACTCGTCTCCTGTCTCTACCCAAAGTAATAACACAAGCAACGGAACCACAATCAATCACGGGAAATGCACAAGCAACATGATGCAAAACATGCATGATATGCGAGATGTGGTATGCGATGCGTATGCGTGCTCTGGAAGAAAAATAATGAACAAGGCAGTAACTTGGCAAACCAAGTATGCCACTGGAAAGATGAGATAATTTCGGTCGAAATCGATATAAAGATCACCGGAAACGGATGCACGGTTTGCAAATGGCAAGCAAAACAAGAATGACACGATTCTGCGATTAACAGCATGATAGCACTTAGAATACATCAAGTAACTATGCTACAGCACCTCAACATAGCAACAAAGTATATGGAAGTAATCTAAAGGAGATGCTTGACAAAAGATAAACACTGAACTACGGCTAGATCACACAATAACAGGTTCAAACAAGCACGGAAAAAGTACAAAAAATATCAGGTTCACAGACTTGGTGAAATTACTGGACGTGGCATAAACAGCATCAGGTAGCAATGTTCGGAGCAAGCAATCAACATGCTACAGGAACTTAACATAGCAATACAAGGCATGGAATGAACCTACTAAATGCATAAAACAAAAGTCCCTTACTGACCATGAGCCAAAAAGGGTCAGAAGATATGATGGCACACATGTAAACATAGCAAATTTCGTTAACAGGTTTCAGACTTACCAGAAAACAGAGCATGGCATTAACAGAAATTATGAGGGCATCTTGGTAAGCTTGATTCACTCATCACAAAGCAATTCATGACAAAATAAGCATACCTACAGCAATATGGCATGTTTATGAAGTATCCATGGCAAGAGCAAATACATAGGACGTATGGATCAACTACAACAACCTTGGCAAAATTGAATATCATGTTAACATTCTGCCAGAAATATTTTATAGCAAAAGTAGAGCAAGATTAAGACATGCTATGGCACTCCATAATTGCAAACAGGGGCATGGATGGATAGAGCACAACTATATCTACAAAACATCCTTACTGGACATACCTAAACGAAGCATGGATCTCTCTGTAGCCACATGGATACAGAGCCAACAAAATAACAGCAGTCACAGACTTAGCAAAATTCTAAGTCCCTAAAAATAGAAACATCACGAAGCCTAGTTTGCATGCCTGTGCTAGTCACCACATAGATCAAACAACTACATGGCATACACCTGTGTAAATATGGCATGGCATATATCAAAACACCTGTAGAGCTCATGCCCATAAGATGCACACATCAAATGCAACAAAAATAACAAATCACCAAGTTCTGATAAGTAACAGCAGTAAACATCATATAGCACTCTTGCATCAGAGATTTGGGCATCAATATGAACTCAAATGAGCATGGCACAATGTAAAAAAAAATTAAGAGCATCTCAAGGCGAACATTTCGATATATCATGCACGTAAAACGGATCTACGGTCGTGGAGTTATGGTAGGTCAAAGTATGCACCAGAATGCAAATATCTCGAGACTTGGAGAAAATCGAGGGGGGAGAAGTCAACCTCTCCAGATCTAGGGTTCTTCACGGAAGCTGTCGTGGAATTGTCACGGCAGATGTCCTCAAGCTAGGACTTAGTCGTGGAGCCATCGCCGCTAGGAAGCTTGAAGGGGTTAGACGGGACAAGGAACACGAGGGTTTATACTTGTTCGGCCCCTTACGGTGAAGGTAAAAGCCTACGTCCAGTTGAGGTGGTATTGATTAGGGTTTCGATGACCAGGGAGCTTAACTGCTTTGCCTGGCTCTCGACGAGATCTTTCTTCCCCCTAAACCGCTGTCGGGTCGTCCCTTTATATAGAGAGGCTGATGCCCAGCAGCTCTGAGAGTCCCGGACGGCTCATAAGAGTGCCCGGCTCGGACTCTCAGCTATTCTTGCCTTACACTACAAGTTCTACCATAATGACGGTTGTAACTACGGGCCTCAAGCCATCTCCGGGTCTCAAGCCCATCTTTGGCCCACCGTCTTCAAGCTTGGCGCCGGGCTTCAGGTGATGACCCTTATGTGTAACCCGGCCCCACCGGGCGGGTGACTCTAAGGTTTATATCCTCAACATTAGGCCCTAGATTGATTTGAGCCGGCTCATGTCAATCTTCAATTCTTTCGACAGAAAATCTCCGGCTTACAATTGTGTGAAGGCCATAACCTGGCGTGACGTCATCCTCTGGATTCCGGGTAATCCGCTGTGACGTCATATTCCATTAAGTCCATTTTTTACTCCACCATATCCGCAACGGATCTTATCTTTACTGCCATCCCGAAAATCGAGGCATTTTTATGGTGAGATAACCGCGCCGTGGCCTCCTCGTTTCTCGCACCCACTTATGAGCTTGCCCTTATAAGTAGTCCGGCCCGATGAGCCTCCAGCCACCCGTCTTACTCCTCGCGCCACTGTTCTTCCGCTCGAGCTCCGTTGCCGTCGCCACCGCGGGTCTTCTCGTCCTCACCGACTCCGGCCGCTGCATCAACCTGTTGCGTCCAGAGAAAACGGCGGCGACCCCCGCGACTCACCAGCACCCGTAAGCTTTCGCCACTCCGTAGATTAGATCCACATTAGGCTCCTGCTGTTCTTCCCGAGTTCTTCGCCGTTCCTCGCGAGTTCTCGGTAGATTTTATTTTTACCACCTTTCTTGATCTCTGACTGCATAGGACTGCTGCGGTAGCTGTTTCACGCCCATTCCAATGTTCATAGATTCTTTCTTACTGCGTACAGGCTCCGTCCAAGCTTATGAACTTCCTCTGCGTCCGTTTTAGGTCTAGAAACCTTTCCTTTTATTCAACCATTTTGATCCAAAATTTTCACCACGATCTGTGAAACTTGTTTTCACCACACTTAGTAAAAAACTGCATCTGCTGAGCTATGGCGGCTTACATTTCCGGCTCAAAGAAGCCACGCGCCGTAAAACTTTCCGGCTCAAAGAAGCCACACGCCGTAAAAATTTTGCCGGCTCATTTATGATAAAGCTGTAGACAACTTGAATTACTCTCGCTACCTTCAGCGGCTTAGATAACCTGACGCATTTAGCCATATGTCATTAGGCCCCTTCATAAGCCGCCACTTTAAACATTGAACTGTAAATTCCCTCCGGCTTATAATTAAACCAAACATTTCCTTTTATCATAGGTGTCGAGGAATTAACACGTCAGATGTCCTAGGTGTAAGGACTTAGTCGTGAGGCTAGCGCATCTATGTAGTAGCTTGAGAGGGGTTGATTGGAATGAGAGACGTAGGGCAGATCAACGCACAAGACAAGGGTTTAGACAGCTTCGGGCCCCGGGGAACATCATCCGGTAATAGCCCTACATGCTGTTTGTGGCTAGGTCTCATTATGGTCATGAGAGAGTCGCCGGTAAGCCGGCTCTTTGTGTCTAACCCTAGAGATTGTTTCTTGTTGCTCGTCCCTCTTTGGGGTTCCCTGCCCCTCCTTATATAAGTTAGAGGGGCGGGTTACATGTGGAGTCCTAGTAGGACTAGGACTAGTCTATCTTCTCTTACAAGTTAATCACAAGTCCGGGTCTTGCTTCCTCGTAAAGGAAATATTCGTCATCCCTTTCCTTTTAATCCGGCCCATCATAACGTGAGCCGGCCTTCTGGGCTTTAGGCCTTGTTGCCCATCTGACCCGCACGCCGAGTTACTAATGAGTCACCAAGATCGGCCAGGTTATCTGTGAATCGCCAAGCTCCGGGCTGGTTACTAGTGAGCCGCCAATTCCGGCCGGGTCATACCGCGGGGTATATCCCCGACATTAGCCCCCAGTTTAATTTGGATTTACCCATGTTAAACTAATCTGCAATATAAACACAAGAACAAATTTGACAGGTTGTGTTCCGGGTTAAATATTCTTTGTAAGCCGGCACTTGATCATCCTTAAGTCCTTGTCATCTTCTTTCTTGATATGTATCCATAATCTCATAGCAAATCTCTTTAGCAGATATGTTCAAATTTTGCCAATGCAAAAAATCCAGATACTTCCTTTGAAAATCCAGGTCAACAGGCCAGCTTCAGAGTCAATTTGCTGACATTGGTCTCTTGTTGAGAAATATTGTAAGAGATAATCCACTTGAGTCGGCTTTCAATGCTCTGACTTGACAAAAATATTGATCTTCAAAATATTCAACTTATATTCAGCTGGCTTACAGATATAAAACTTGCCGGCTTATGAATACCAAAATTGCCGGGTTATAAATAGATGATGCCAAGTCATAATTGTCACCGACGCCGGTTTATGATTTTTGCAGACACCAGGTCAATCTGATTTACTCAAAACTGAGAATTTGAAGATATTTCTCCCTTATATCCATATTACCTGTAGCCCCCAAGGGCTGGTTTAATCAGCATGAATAAGCCGGGACTTATCACCATGGCTTTAAATAAAATCCAGTTGTGTAGCCCCCAAGGGCCGGCTCATTACGATGTGATGATTCGGGTCTTCAATGAAGTGAGCAAAAAATGACTTTGCATTAGCCCCCAAGTGCCATGGTGCATGCTGGCAGTGACATGGGACTTGCATATTTGATGTAATCTCAACTTGAATAATGTAGCCCCCAAGTGCCGGGTTGTAAGCCTGCAGCGACTCGGGACTATTCCTTTCATTGTAGAATAAATCATATCCATTGATAAAATAATAGCCATTGCGCCAAAGCGACTTTGAAAACCTCAATCATAATATTAGTTACTGATAACCATAATAAAAACCCAGCCATGCTGGCTTTTAAACATTTGAATAACCCGGTTTGAAACCTCAATCATTCAATATCATAGTGAAAGTCGAGCCAAGTTTGACTATTTAAAGATTCAAATACCTTATCTGTTGACAAATAAATCCGGAGTTTAAATACCCGGCGACTCTTGGCCGATGGTGATTTATTACGCCTCCATTGTAAGCCGGAGTTTAAATACCCGGCGGTTTATAGCCTTTGAGAAAACCAAGAATTGACAACCCTTTTGAGACACCAATTTCAATCTTTGATGATGGGCTTGAACTTAATCATTTATGTAAGTCATAGCCCTGTAAATCCTGCACAGAGTTTAAACAACATATGCCCTGGCGACTTGACGTTAAAAACCAGGGTGGGTAATCACCCAAATGTAGTCTTATCCTGCACACAAGTAGATCACAAGATCCCTTGGCGGTTTACCGCAGGGCGGGTCATAATATCTCACATATAACCGCTGTGATATTGATTTTGTACTGCCGGTTTACATGACCTGTGCAGTAAGGGTGATAACCCAATCCTTTAGAAGCCAATGCTTCCACATAGATGATGATTGTCATAAGGTGGCAATTTACCATTGAAAATCAAGCCGGGTTAAATAACAACACTTTAGATATGAAAAAGAGCTTCAAATAAAATCCAAAAATTGTTTGCAAAAAGAGACTTCAAAATCTTTGAGGCTTCTGATTCGAATACGATCTGAAAACCGTCCCAAAGGGGTTAAGCTAAGATTCGAATACGATCATATAGCCCCCAGTGGCTTTGGCGTTGCCGATCAAGAGGGTACCGACAGCTATGTTCTCTTTGGTTCGAATACGACCTATGTTTGAACAGGAAGCCCCCAAATGACCTTGAGAGTTGTTTAACGACGCTGATTCGAATACGATCCACGTCGGTTCCCAAAGGGGGTTGAGCTATGGTTCAAATATGACCAAGAAACTCCCCAATGAGCTCGGCAGTGTGCCGGTCAAAAGGGTATCGACAGCTATGTTCTCTTTGGTTCGAATACGACCTATGTTTGAACAGGAAGCCCCCTACTGATCATGAGAATATTTAACGACTCTGATTCGAATACGATCAGGGTCACACCAAAAGGGTTAAGCTAAATTCAAATACGATCAGCTCCCAATGGTTATTAAAGCAGGGTACCTATATTTGAGTTGTGCTTTGTAACAGACTCTCTTTGGTCCCTTTAATTTTTCCTGAGAACTCGAACCTTGCGAGAGATAACCTTTTTTTGAACCGAAAATTTGTAAACCGGATATTAAGAGCTTCAAAGCTTTATAAGATATAAATTTACCTTGAGCCGGACGTTTGAACCGGATTTGAGAGCTTCAAAACTTTGCGGGAGAAAGATAGCTCTTGAACCGGATTTTAAACGGAATCTTTATTTGAACCGGCAATTTTCTGACAGCTTTTAAAGTTTCATCAATATGGTAGCAGCCTCCGAAACCGGGTTATCATTCCCTCCAACGACCCGAGGTTCCCGAGTCATGTCACTGTAGCCCCCGAGTCTCAAGATGACTCGAGGAGTTGGCTTGAGATTCTCCATATTTACCCGTGATATAAACCGGCATAACTTGTATATCATTGGCGTTGATAACACGATGTGAACCCACAAAAGGTTGAAGCGACTGCGGCGGGTTATAAATGATCCCATATGAGCCGTGTCAACAACTCGGCCAATGGCTCCTTCCAACTGGTTGTTCGAAGTTAACCAAACTGTAGTGGCGGCGACTCGTACGCCTGCTCATTGAACCATCCAGTGCAAACAACGGCTGATAATATATGATAATTTGCCTCCAGTTTGTTGGAAGAAAACCGGGCTTCCCAAGTAGTGACTTGCTCATAATCAATAAACAACTCATCCAGATAAGTGCGGCCTGGTATGTTGATGTAGATCAGGCCACGAGAGACGGACGGTAAGGACGACCGTAACATCAGAGGCGGCACAGACAGATGAGTCGGCCGTGGCATTGTAAACCGGTGCGGACGGGTGAGTTGTCCTCCTTGTTGTAAGCCGGCGCGGTCACGAGAGACGGCCATGGCGTTGTAAGCCGGTGCGAGGGTCCGTTGAATAACGAAGACCACCTGTGCCAAAAGATGTTGGCGTGCCTCCATCTCTGATGTGTTTAGGTCGAAAATAATCCGCCCTGAAGTTGATGATCACTGGGTGAAACTGGAATCTTTCATGGGTGAATCGGCCGCGGGAGCAGACAGACGAACCAGCCGCGGCGTTGTAAGCCGGTTGCGGACGGGTGAATCAATCGCAGGTACGGTCCCGGCGAGTTGGTGTAGATCGAGCTGCACGAGCGGCGGCTTGCGCACACCCGTTCAACAGCAAGCAGGAGCAGACGCCAGTGCACGATGATACTAACGCAAACTCCACGGGCATATAGCATAGCACCACTTTAATAATGCATCACTGATTTGTCTCTCGAATGACTGATGACCTGTAGATAATTTTCCAACACAGTTGCTGACCACTTTGACCCCTTTTTTTCAAATAATCTCTCTCAGTGTCCACTACAGTGAATGTAATTGGGACACATCACCTTATTTGTCAACTGAAGAAACAGTCAATAATTTCCTTTGTTTATTCCGTTTTGCAGATACTGCATCCAGGAAAAGGAATAGTCTGGCTCGGGCGAGTCAACACGCAGCTGTGGGGGCGCTCACGGGCAGGGCCACGGCGGAGGCGGTAGGAGCAGCGGGGCTCTCTGGCGGCTCACCGGGGCTGGTCGAGGCTTGAAGCCTGCTCGGGCGGGGGCGCTCGGCGGCTCCAGATGTGGCCAACCCAACGCGCAGGCGGAGGCCGGCCCATCGCGTGGTGGTGGAGGCGAGGCTCAGCCGCGGGCGCGTGGCTGTGCAGCCGTGGAAGTGGAGCATCAGAGGCTGCTGCAGGAAGGAGCAGGCATGGCGACCCGGCGACCGGCGCGACAGCGGGGGAAACCATCCGAGGCCCAAACGAAGACAGGGCGGCTCAAGCCGGGTGCAGCAGCAGAGAGGCCCCTGCGAGGCGAGCCCGCGTCCATCCCCATCTTCCGGGTCACGGTTGGCGAGTCACGGTAGATGCGCCCTACGGCTCCCTGACGGCGGCTCACTGTCGGCATGTTACGGCAGCAGATCACCCGGAGGCGAAAATACAGAGGTGACGATGGTGACTTGACAACACAGGGGCGAACTCCGGCGACGGCGACTCAGTGCGCGTCACAACAGCGGCAGAGTCCTCAAGTCTGGGTCGATGGAGGTGATTCGCAAGCAGAAGTGGCGACTCGCGGGGGCGCCGTAGTAGCTGCGGACGCGACGACGATGACCCGGTGTCTTGAGAAGGAGTGACGGGTCGACCGCCGGCGGGGCACAGCGACACGCGAGCTGGAGGTGGAAGCACCGGCGACTTGGCAAAGCAGTCCATGGTGACGGTTTTGCCAACGTTAGGGCCCGCCCGCGGCAGCTCGAGGTGAGGGGAGGCCCAGGCGATGGTTGAGACCACGCGGCGGCGACTTGGCGGCGATTCGGCGAGGCGCTCGGCGGTGACCTAGCGGCGTTTTGGCGAGGCCGCTCCATGGTGACCCGGCGGCGATTTGCAGGTGGGGAGGTTGATGAGGATGCGACGGCGGCGGCCGGTCGTGACCCGGTGGTGCAGAATCGCGCGAGGCGGCGCAGGAGATGAAGACGACAGCGACTAGCAGCAGTGTGTGGGGGCAAAGTGACCCGGAGCCGAGGGGGTTTGAAGGAATAGCAGCAGCAGAGGCGCTTCGAAGCTGCAGCGACGACCCAGAAACAGAGGCCAAGCGGTGGTCGAACCGGCCGTCGATCCACGGCAGCAGCCCGGAGGCAGGGCCAGGGCAGCTCGGCGAAGCAGCAAAAAACGGCAAGGCGCCGTTTGACGAAGGGCCCCCAGTAGCAGCTCAAACCAATAGGGGCACGACGCGGCGGCTCAGGGCCACGGGCGCGAGCTCGCGTGAGGGCGGCTCAAGGCGGGACGGCAGCGGATGGGCCCTCGGACAGCGGCGGCTCAGTGCCGGGGGGCGAGCTTAACGGCTGACGGGGTGGCTCAATGGCGCCGCAACCCGGTGGCGAGCCAAAGCCAGGGGCCGGAACCGGCCGGAGCGGCGGTGGTTACTTTGGCGACTTGGTGATGCATGGGCGGCTCGGCCCGGGAACAGTAGCTTGGTGATGCCGGGGCGGCAGGTCGGCAATGGTTCAGACACGACTAGGGAGGAACGAGACCGAGGCGACGGCGGCCGGGGCGGCTCACAGACCGAAACGGCGTCTCAGTAGAGATGCATTGGAGACCGACGCGGAGTCCGGACCAGCCACGGGTCGTGGTCAAACTTTGGAAATTTTTGCCTTTGCTCCTTGGCGTTACCTTACTAACCTTCTCTTCCCTTCTCTGATTTAGTTTTGTTGCTGTGGGGTCACCGCGTGATTGTGTTGGGACACGGGCACAGAACATGCTTGATGGAAAATCCAGTCCAACACGTGACTGTTCCAAGAATTTTAATCTTACTTTGGATCGGATCACCTGTCCGTTTTCGTCGACTCGGCGGCTTCGCCGGCGGCGTATCTGATCTGCAACCCAATTGGCTTTGACCTCTGTTGATTTTCCAACACAACTGATGTCAGCCGGCGAAAAAGTTCTAATTTTGATCTAGCAAACTCATAATTGATGTAGATCCTTCCAAAACCGGATTTCCTTCATCCGAACAACTGCGAACTTCTCAAATCCTGGAAAATCCCTTCAAGAACTCGACACCACCATATGCAGGCCCCACGGTGGGTGCCAACAGTCGAGGAATTAACACGTCAGATGTCCTAGGTGTAAGGACTTAGTCGTGAGGCCAGCGCATCTATGTAGTAGCTTGAGAGGGGTTGATTGGAATGAGAGACGTAGGGCAGATCAACGCACAAGACAAGGGTTTAGACAGCTTCGGGCCCCGGGGAACATCATCCGGTAATAGCCCTACATGTTGTTTGTGGCTAGGTCTCATTATGGTCATGAGAGAGTCGCCGGTAAGCCGGCTCTTTGTGTCTAACCCTAGAGATTGTTTCTTGTTGCTCGTCCCTCTTTGGGGTGCCCTGCCCCTCCTTATATAAGTTAGAGGGGCGGGTTACATGTGGAGTCCTAGTAGGACTAGGACTAGTCTATCTTCTCTTACAAGTTAATCACAAGTCCGGGTCTTGCTTCCTCGTAAAGGAAATATTCGTCATCCCTTTCCTTTTAATCTGGCCCATCATAACGTGAGCCGGCCTTCTGGGCTTTAGGCCTTGTTGTCCATCTGACCCGCCCGCCGAGTTACTAATGAGTCACCAAGATCGGCCAGGTTATCTGTGAATCGCCAAGCTCCGGGCGGGTTACTAGTGAGCTGCCAATTCCGGCCGGGTCATACCGCGGGGTATATCCCCGACAATAGGCTTCCGACTTTCACCATGCCTCCCAAAGCTCCCAAAGCACCCATCACTTGCAACTGGATGAGGTCCAACGTCACCGACGAAACCTTAGCGGATTTTGTGAAGACGGGTTACCTGCCGAAGAAGGACGTCATGTCTTATCGCGCCCCTGATTCGTCAGAGGAGAAACCACAGCCAAAGGACGGGGAGGTGGTAATATTTGCGGATCACATGAGCCGGGGCTTCGCACCGCCCGGCTCAAAGTTCTTTAGAGATGTACTGAATTTCTTTGACCTGCGGCCACAAGACATAGGCCCCAATTCGGTGTCAAACATATGCAACTTCCAAGTATTCTGCAAGGTCTACCTTGGAGAGGAGCCCAGCCTTCTGCTCTTTAGAGAGCTGTTCTATTTAAACCGCCAGAACGAGTGTGCCAACGGGCCGAGCTTAGAACTTGGTGGAATCTCCATTCAGCGACGGAGAGACTGCCTTTTTCCTTACGCCGAGCCGCCAAGCCACCCAAAGGACTGGAACCAGACGTGGTTCTACTGCCAAGACACTTCGCCGGCTGATGAGAGCCCGCTGCCCGGCTTTTGTCCTTCGCGTCTGGAACCAACTCACCCTCTGTCAGACAAGTTATCTCAGGCGAAGCGCCAACCTCTGATCCCTACCATCAACAAAATCAAGGCTCTCCTGGGAAATGGCCTTAATGGTATTGATCTGGTCCGAGTCTGGATCTCATGGCGGGTGATCCCCTTAAGCCGCCGCCCCGGCTTAATGTGTGAGTACACGGGCCGGAAAGATGACCCCCTGAGACACAGCCGCAACGATCTTCCCGAAGACGTTGCTGAGGACATGACCAAGGCTCTCTTGAATGAGAGCTTGGCAGACTGCGGGAGGACCGGCTTAAGCCCCTTCTGCGAGACCAACCCGGCCCCAGCGGTAAGCCGCTGATCTGAACATCTTATTTTCTTCTGTAGATAGCTTTCATCTGAACTTTAAGAAATCGTCATTGTATTTTTCAGGCTGATGACAAATTCTGGAAGGTCAAATATGACCATGAGGCGGCCAAGAAGGCCAGGAAGGCTAAGAAAGCCGCCAAGAGAGCCGCTCCCCGCAAGAAGGGAAGCAGGCCCACTGCCTCGGAGCTGCTTCAACTGAGTGACAGCTCCGAGTCAGAGGTAACCCCTGAACCTATAAGCTCTTGTTGTATTTCTTGTTTATTTCTGTCCACCTTATCAATACTGTTCATCAATAGGATGACACCGGAGCAAGTAACCCGGTGGTTGAAGAGGTAATGACACTTTCCTCCGACTCGGAGCCCTTGCCAAGGCTGAAAATCCGAAGGGTAACCCGGAAAGTAAGATTTTCACATCCTTTAGCTTATCAAGATCCTCAATTTCTTTTGAAGCAACAGATTCATGAGAGCCGGCGGCACACCCGGACCAACAAGGATGCTGACCTCTCCTCCGGCTTACCTGAGGCATCAAGGAAGCGCCGGACCGAGGTTATTTCCAACTTATATCCTTTTCATCCTCTGGCAGGTGTTATACGTCAACCTCTCAATTCTTCTGATTCAAATTATCAGGAAACGTCTCCTTCCTCTGGTGACTCGATGCAGTCGAATCTGCCGGCTTTCAAGACCGTACCCGGGTAATGATGATCATCTCTTGCTGTGCTTTATCTTTACTCATACTTTTGTACTAACCTCTTGTCCTTTCAGTGCTCAAGCAAAGCTCAGTAAAAGAGCAAAGAAGAATAAGCCGGCGGAGGAGTCGGTCGTGACGGAACCGGAAGTTTCCGCTCAAGAGCCGCCTGCCGCCTCTGCTCCTGAAGCCACCGCTCCCACCGACGAGCCAGCCATGGAGACTTCCACCAACCCGGATATCTCTAGCCCGGCTCAGCCGGCCGATGACCCGGACGTGGTAATCACCCGGACGGAGTTTGTTGAGCCAGGGAGACCCACTGTGCTGGCCAAGCGCTCCGCCAAGGAAGAGTTGCTAGAGCGCAGCCGGGCCAATCTGGACCTCACCAACTATACGAACTTGAGCGTCGGAGAGATCGTCTCCGGCTATGTGAGTCAGGTGCACAAGAGCCAGGATTTGGAGATCAACATGGTGAATCAGATACAGCAGAAGTCTGAGGTACCACTCTACTGCTTACTGCATAGTTATCTTTACCATACTAGCCCCCAAGTCGACGACTTATGATTGAATATGTTGTAGACTTAAGTTCCGGCTTACTTCCATGAATCGGTAATTTGTAAATAGAAACGTTCGACATGCATTAGCCCCCAAGTGCCAAGTGTCTTTGCTTGGAAAGTGCTTGGGACTTTAAAATTGCATAATAACTGTTCATACTATAACCCAGAAATTGTGCAGGCTGCTTGCAAGAAGTTTGAGGCTGACATCTCCGATCTGAAGACCCGCCTGAGGACGCAACAAACTAAGACCCAGAAGGCCAATGCCAAATTTGTGTCCAGTATTGCTGCTCAAGAGAAGCTGAAAAAGGACTTTGAAGCTGAACGGAAAACTTGGGCCGAAGAGAAGGCTACTCTGGTGAGCCGGGCCGAACAGGCGGAGAAGGCTCTGACGGAGAAAACCGCCGAACTCTCCGGCTTAAAGCGCCACGTGTCACAGATGGTCGCCGCCATCTTCGGTAAGTTATTCCACCAGCTTTCATCAAGTTTATAATCTTTATGTCTCGTAACTCCCATCATTGCCAGCGGCTTATCTTGCTCTGTTAAACAGGTCCAAGAAGCGCCAACCTCAACCAAGGTGTGCTGACCAAGTTGAAGGCCGTGTACACTCTGGTGGAGCAACTCTACACCGGGTCACGGCACGCCTTGGCCGTGGTGGCCCTATCCAATGAGGTGCCGACTCACCTGGCGGAAGTTCTTCGCCGGCTTGTCGTTCTTCCTCAGCGTGTCCAAGAGCTGCGACGGGCCTCTGCAAGAGCCGGAGCCATAGCTGCTCTGAGCCGGGCCAAGGCTTTCCTTCCCGAGCTAGACCCGGCGGACATTGCACTTGGTTATCCCAGCTTGAAGGAAGACGGCACCCCCTTCGACCAAAAGGACTTTGCTGCCTGTGTGAAGATCGTTCGCCCGGTGGCCACCCTGATTGGGAACGACACCGATCTGACCAAGTACCAGCCGGGCTACGACGCAGAGAATCAGAGGATCTCCACTCCGCGTTATGAAGCCATCAGCTTAGTCCCGCCGACTCGTAAGCACACCTTTGCCCCAGACATTGACCCGGCCGGGTTAATTGACGAGGAGGCGCAATTTGAAGCTCTGAGCGGCATTGACTGGAAATCTTCAACCTTCCAGGTCATAGGAACAGCCGGAGGAGTGGAGAGGGATGAGCCGGAAGCTTCGACCCGGCCAGCATCTTGACTCTTCAGGCGGCTTATTAAACAATGCTTCACCCTTTTTGGACTCGGGGAGTCTTGTAATAAAATAGGACCAACATTTTAACTTTGTCGTGCCATCGCGCACGTGTTGAATGCTGAATTCCATTGAAGTTACTTCCTTATATTCCTCCGGGTCATAATTGATCATTCATTTTCTTTAAGCTCAAATAGTTGTTTTTAACTATCCTGCATAGAAAAACAAATCACAAGTCTCTAGGCGGCTTACCGCACTGAGAATCGTAGTCTCATACATATAACCCGGAATATGAATCTAAGTCACAAAAGACTGGTCCTCAATTATGTCCTTGATATAACCGTAATAACACACTTACCGGCCTTCAAGCACACTTCCGGTTTATATAACCCGGGAAATAAGGTTGGTACCTCAATTCCGGTTTACCAGTCTTAATAACACCGATTGTGTTCGACTAGTACTGTGAATCAAAGTTAAGCCGGCAAAGTGAGACCCGTCGTGCACACTTGAAACAATCAGAAGAATTCGCTGCAAATCAGAAAAGCTTAGGGGCTTCCGGTTCGAATACGACCAGAGACCCGTCCCAAAGGGGTGATGCTAAGATTCGAATGCGATCATATAGCCCCCAGTGGGTGTGGCGATGCCAATCAAGAGGGTACCGACAGCTATGTTCTCTTTGGTTCGAATACGACCCATGTTTGAACAGGAAGCCCCCAAATGACCTTAGGAGTTGTTTAACGACGCTGATTCGAATACGATCCACGTCGGTTCCCAAAGGGGTTAAACTATGATTCAAATATGATCAAAGAAAACTCCCCAATGAGCTCGGCACTTTGCCAATCAAATGGGTATCGACAGCTATGTTCTCTTTGGTTCGAATACGACCTATGTTTGAACAAGAAGCCCCCAAGTGATTATATTGCGTACGGCTAAATTTGAATACGATCATAAGCCGCATCCTCCTTCAAGTTATCATGTGATCTTGCAATGAAAACAACATGTTCACCTTTGGAGGAGAAAAAAGGACAGAGATCCTGCTTTATTGCTTATCATAATATATACATGGCTTTAGAGAAATATGTACATTATGAGACGCGGTGGCTTAAGTGTAATAAGGCCGAAGCTGAGCTATGTTCCATGGCCGACGGGTCTCTCCCTCCGACTTACGTGAATCTTTGTGCTCCCGAATGTCAATGAGGTAATATGACCCGTTGTGCAAATTCTTGCTGACCACAAAGGGCCCTTCCCAAGGCGGGGATAGCTCGTGCGCATCTGCTTGATCTTGGATGAGCCGGAGCACCAGATCGCCTTCCTGGAAGACCCGGGATTTAACCCGGCGACTGTGATAACGGCGCAGGTCTTGTTGGTAAATTGCTGAGCGAGCTGCTGCCACATCACGCTGTTCATCCAACAAGTCAAGAGCATCTTGGCGCGCCTGTTCATTATCCGCCTCAACATAAGCCGCCACTCGAGGCGAGTCATGACGGATGTCACTGGGGAGGACTGCTTCCGCTCCATAAACCATGAAGAAAGGCGTGAAACCTGTAGACCTGTTAGGAGTAGTGTTGATGCTCCACAACACGGAGGGTAACTCCTCCACCCAACAACCCGGCGTCCGTTGTAAAGGGACCAAAAGCCGGGGCTTGATGCCTTTCAGAATTTCCTGCTTAGCCCTCTCAGCTTGACCATTGGATTGAGGGTGAGCCACTGATGAAACATCAAGTCGAATATGCTCTCGTTGACAAAACTCCTCCATGGCGCCTTTAGATAGATTTGTACCATTGTCAGTTATAATGCTGTGTGGAAAGCCAAAACGAAAGATCACCCTTTTCATGAACTGAACCGCCGTGGTTGCGTCACACCTGCTAACTGGCTCCGCTTCAACCCACTTGGTGAATTTGTCAACTGCCACCAAGAGGTGGGTCTTCTTATCCTTGGACCTTTTAAAAGGCCCAACCATATCAAGCCCCCAGACCGCAAAGGGCCAAGTAATTGGGATCATCCTCAGCTCCTGAGCCAGCACATGAGCCCATCGCGAGAACCTTTGGCAACCATCACATTTATTGACCAAGTCCTCCGCATCAGCATGAGCCGTCAGCCAGTAAAAACCATGACGAAAAGCCTTGGCCACAAGGGACTTTGAGCCGCCATGATGGCCACAATCCCCTTCATGAATCTCACGCAAGATCTCTTGACCTTCCTCAGGGGAGACACAACGCTGGAACGCTCCCGTAACACTGCGGCGATGCAACTCACCATTGATAACAACCATTGACTTAGACCGCCGGGTTATTTGTCTGGCCAAAGTTTCATCCTCAGGCAAATCTCCCCGGGTCATGTAAGCCAGATATGGCACTGTCCAGTCCGGGATGATGTGGAGAGCCGCCACCAGTCGTGCCTCCGGGTCAGGGACAGCCAAGTCTTCCTCTGTTGGCAACTTAACAGAAGGGTTATGCAGGACGTCCAGGAAAATATTAGGCGGCACCGGTTTTCGCTGAGAGCCCAGCCGGCTTAAAGCATCCGCCGCCTCGTTCTTCCTGCGATCGATGTGCTCTACTTGATAACCCTGAAAGCGCCCAGCAATGGCATCAACTTCACGGTGATAAGCCGCCATGAGAGGGTCCTTGGAGTCCCACTTTCCTGATACTTGTTAAGCCACCAAGTCTGAGTCGCCGAAGCACCTTACCCGGCTCAAGCTCATCTCCTTAGCCATCCGAAGACCGTGGAGCAAGGCCTCGTACTCAGCTGCATTGTTAGTGCAAGGAAACATCAATTGTAGCACATAATGGAACTTGTCACCCTTAGGGGAAGCCAATACGACTCCAGCCCCCGAGCCCTCCAATTGCCTGGACCCATCGAAGTGAATAGTCCAATATGTGTTATCCGGCTTTTGTTCGGGAACTTGTAGCTCTGTCCAATCATTGATGAAATCCACCAAGGCCTGAGATTTAACAGCAGTGTGTGGTACGTATTTCAGCCCATGAGGTCCGAGCTCTATAGCCCACTTAGCCACTCTCCCTGTGGACTCTCTGTTTTGAATGATATCTCCAAGGGGGCAGAACTGACCACAGTGATGGGGTGACCCTGGAAATAATGCTTAAGCTTCCGGCTTGCCATGAACACACCATAAACAAGCTTCTGCCAATGTGGATACCGCTGTTTGGACTCAATGAGTACTTCGCTGACATAATAAACCGGTCGCTGAACCGGATGCTCCTTACCCTCTTCCTTGCGCTCCACCACCACAGCCACACTGACGGCTCGTGTGTTAGCAGCCACATACAGCAATAAAGGCTCCTTGTCAACCGGAGCAGCAAGGACTGGGGGCTCTGCCAGCTGCCTCGTCAAATCCTCAAAAACAGTATTAGCTGCATCATTCCAGACAAAGTCATCAGTTTTCTTCATCAACTGATATAATGGCATGGCCTTCTCCCCCAAACGGCTTATAAACCGGCTTAAAGCAGCGATACGACCCGCCAAGCGCTAGACGTCGTTTATACACGCCAGCTTAGCCAGGGAGGTGATGGCCTTGATCTTCTCCGGGTTAGCTTCAATGCCTCTGTTAGAAACCAAGAAACCCAAGAGCTTGCCTGCAGGAACACCAAAAACACACTTGGCCGGGTTAAGCATCATCTTGTAGACCCGGAGATTATCAAAGGTTTCCCTCAGATCATCTATCAAGGTTTCCTCCTTCCTGGATTTAACCACAATATCATCCACATAAGCATGAACATTACGCCCAATCTGGCTATGAAGACAGTTCTGCACGCAACGCTGATAAGTCGCCTGTGCACTCTTGAGTCCAAAGGGCATAGACACATAGCAGAAGGCTCCAAAGGGAGTGATGAACGCCGTCTTCTCCTGGTCCTTAACTGCCATTTTAATCTGATGATATCCGGAATAAGCATCCAAGAAACTTAAGCGCTCACAACCCGCCGTAGCATCAATGATTTGAACAATACGGGGAAGGGCAAAAGGATCAGCCGGACACGCCTTGTTTAAGTCCATGTAGTCCACACACATCTGCCAGGTGCCGTTCTTCTTGAGCACGAGCACCGGGTTAGCTAACCACTCTGGGTGAAAGACTTCAACAATAAACCCGGCCGCCAAGAGCCGGGCCACCTCTTCACCAATATCTTTCCGCCTCTCTTCATTAAACCGCCGAAGGAATTGCCTGACCGGCTTAAATTTTGGATCAACATTAAGAGTGTGCTCAGCGAGTTCTCTAGGTACACCTGGCATGTCAGAAGGTTTCCATGCAAAAATGTCCCTATTCTCACGGATGAACTCGATGAGCGCGCTTTCCTATTTTGGATCTAGATTGGCACTGATGCTAAACTGCTGAGATGAATCACCTGGAACGAAGTCAACAAGTTTAGTCTCATCAGCCGACTTAAATTTCATTGCCGGCTCATGCTCCGTAGTCGGCTTTTTCAGAGAGGTCATATCTGTTGGATCAACATTGTCCTTGTAAAATTTTAACTCCTCTGTTGCACAAACAGATTCTGCATAAGCTGCATCGCCTTCCTCACACTCCAAGGCCACCTTTCGGCTGCCATGAACCGTAATGGTCCCATTGAGACCCGGCATCTTGAGCTGTAAATACACGTAACACGGCCGTGCCATGAACTTGGCGTAAGCCGGCCGCCCAAATATGGCATGATACGGGCTTCTTATCTTGACCACCTCAAAGGTCAATTTTTCCACCCTGTAGTTGTGCTCGTCTCCAAAGGCCACTTCCAACTCGATCTTGCCGACTGGATAAGCCGACTTACCAGGTACTACACCATGGAAAATAGTGTTTGACTGGCTGAGGTTCTTATCAATCAACCCCATACGACGGAAAGTCTCATAATAGAGGATGTTGATGTTGCTGCCTCCATCCATGAGTACCTTAGTGAACTTATATCCTCCCACCTGAGGAGCCACCACCAAGGCCAAGTGACCCGGATTATCCACCCGGGGAGGGTGATCCTCCCTACTCCACACTATAGGCTACTCAGACCATTGTAAATAGCGTGGAACCGCCGGCTCAACAGCATTCACAGCCCTCTTATGAAGCTTCTGATCTCGCTTACACAGACTGGTGGTAAATACATGATACTGTCCACCGCTAAGCTGCTTTGGATTGGTCTGATAACCCCCCTGCTGTTGTTGATGACCCTGGCCAGACTGCTGATTAAAGCCCCCTTGACCGTTCTGAGGATTAGAATTTGAGCCGCCGCCCGGCCATGAAAGCCGTCGGCGCCTGAGCCACCGCCCAGGCCATTGTTGCCGTTAAAGGCGTTGGAATTCTTAAAGGCCTTCATGATTGCACAATCCTTCCATAGATGAGTAGCTGGCTTCTCTCTAGAGCCATGCCTTGGACAGGGCTCATTGAACAGCTGCTCCAGCGTCGGGCCTGACCCGCCGGCTCGGGGAGGGGGCCTCCCCTTGCGTCTCTGGCTATTACCCTGTGAACTGGTGTTGGCCACGAACTCTAGGCTGCCGTCGGCCTTACGCTTGCCACCTCCTTGGTTCCCCGGGTTATGCTGAGCACCCTTGCCATTGCCGTTCTTCTTTCCCTTCCCTGTCCTTTCATCATCTGAAGCGGGGTCCTTGGTACTATCAGAATCGGCGTACTTGACGAGAGCCGCCATCAGCGTACCCATATCATTGCAGTCGCGCTTAAGCCGCCCGAGTTTCATCTTCAGGGGCAGAAAACGACAATTTTGCTCCAACATTAAGACTGCAGAGCCGGCATCCATCTTATCCGATGAATGTATGATCTCTTTGACCCGGCGAACCCAATGTGTCGTAGACTCACCCTCCTGTTGTTTACAGTTAGTCAAATCCACTATTGACATAGACTGCCTATAAGTGTCTTTGAAGTTTTGTATGAACCGGGCCTTCAGCTCAGCCCAAGATCCGATGGAATTCGGCGGTAGCCCTTTCAACCAAGTGCGGGCAGTCCCATCTAGCATCATGGTGAAGTACTTGGCCATCGCCGCTTCACTGACCTCCAGCAGTTCCATGGCCATCTCGAACTTTCGATCCAGGCTCCGGGTTGTAAGTCAGCCGTGTAATTAGGCACCTTCCTAGGGCCTTTGAAGTCCTTGGGTAGACGTTCATTGCGGAGAGCTGGCACTAGACAAGGGACACCTCCAGTCCTCGTAGGGATACCCACGTCGACGGAAGTTGTCGGATAAGCCGGGGGAGTCTGGTAAGCCGTCAACTGAGGCACCTGCTCCGCCTCGTGCCGTGCTCTGTCTTGGTCTGCTGCGTGAAAGGCTCCATTATGAGCCGGGCCATGGCCAGGGGGCGGGTCATGGCGTCGGGCATTACTTGAGCCGGTCGCTGAGACCATGTGTCTTCTATAAATCGGGCTCCGGCCTGGACGAGGGGTCGAGTGGATCCTGTCCCGGCTGTAAGAGTACGCCTCTTGCTGCGCCAGCGCTGTCTGAAGGAGTTCTCTGACCCGGCGGGTTCCAATAGCTGTTGGAGAGTCGCCGTCAATTGGGAGGGCTGCCAGCCATGCTGCTGCGGCGACCATGTTCTCCAGCGGGTTAGCATAATGACCCGGTGGTATTGGCACATACTGAGGCGGGGCAGGGTTCACTCGGGGAGGCCCCATCACTTGTGGCTGAACAGGGGTCCCAGACCCGGGCACTATGATCCCTGGCGGGTTACTAGACCCTGCACCTGGCGTATTGAAGAGGTTTCGAGGATCGTAGACCGGAGGGAGTCGAGATTGGGCTTTTTGATGCCTCCTTCTCATGACCTCATTGGACGCGTTCTGATCCATCGTGAGCCGGAAGGACTGCGCCTGAATCAACTGAGTTTGGGCGTCGAGAGCCGCCCTCTCCGCAGCCATCCTGATCCCTTCCGCTGCCAGATCCTCCTTGGCTTTCACTAGATCTAATTTTAACTATGCCACCTCCGCGTCATGCTGAGCTTGATCCGCCGGGTCAACCGCGGCGGTTAACAGGGCCGTCATCTTGTCCGTGAGATCCATCAGCACCTGAGTCGGCGAGGGCACCGGGTTTCCCGCCCCAGCAGCAGGGTTCTAAACAGGCTGCGCACCAGCCATGAAGATTCCAACCCGGCTCGGCGGCTCAAACGGGTCTGGAATACTGTCACCATCGGAACAACCCATGAGCCTGCCATCTTGAAGTTGATACAACGAGTTTGACTCATCTGTGGACGACTCGCCGTCAGAGCCGGCGGCCGTCTCATCACCAGATCCAGATCCATCAGAGAGCCCTCCGTGGATACATCCCACAAAAGCATGCTTCAAAGCAGGCAGGGCCCGGGCGGGTCGTGCGCGCTGAGCCGTCTCGATGAGATCGGCGCAGAGATCCGGCTCAGGGCCCGGCTCACCAATCTTGCCAATGAAAACATGAATTCCGCCGAAGGGGACCCGGTATCCGTACTCAATTGAGCCGGCGTCGGGGCCCCAGTTTGCATCGTCGATGTAGAGCTTGCCGCGTCGACTCTTGGTCATCCGGCCCACAGCGTATCCCTTGAGCCCTTCGAAGCTGCCCTTCAAGAACTCAAATCCACCGTGCGCGTGCCCCACGGTGGGCACCAACTGTCGTGGAATTGTCACGGCAGATGTCCTCAAGCTAGGACTTAGTCGTGGAGCCATCGCCGCTAGGAAGCTTGAAGGGGTTAGACGGGACAAGGAACACGAGGGTTTATACTGGTTCGGCCCCTTACGGTGAAGGTAAAAGCCTACGTCCAGTTGAGGTGGTATTGATTAGGGTTTCGATGACCAGGGAGCTTAACTGCTGTGTCTGGCTCTCGACGAGATCTTTCTTCCCCCTAAACCGCTGCCGGGTCGTCCCTTTATATAGAGAGGCTGACGCCCAGCAGCTCTGAGAGTCCCGGCCGGCTCATAAGAGTGCCCGGCTCGGACTCTCAACTATTCTTGCCTTACACTACAAGTTCTACCATAATGACGGTTGTAACTACGGGCCTCAAGCCATCTCCGGGTCTTAAGCCCATCTTTGGCCCACCGTCTTCAAGCTTGGCGCCGGGCTTCAGGTGATGACCCTTATGTGTAACCCGGCCCCACCGGGCGGGTGACTCTAAGGTTTATATCCTCAACAGAAGCCGAGGCGGCCGGGATACTCGCCGGAGAACTTGCCGGAGAGGACGGAGGACACCGGGGTCGGCGGGGACGGCGGTGGCCGGAGACGATGCGGGCGGCGGCGCGGGCACGGGCGCCGGAGTTGGCACGGGCGTCGAGGAAGAGGAGGCGGCGGCGGGCGGCGACCGG